>NW_020837983.1:12091413-12149188 GCF_003676395.1 Aethalodelphis obliquidens | reverse complement strand
AAAGATCAATAAAACTAAAAGCTGGTTCTTTGAGAAGATAAAGAAAATTGATAAACCATTAGCCAGACTCATCAAGAAAAAAAGGGAGAAGACTCAAATCAATAGAATTAGAAATGAAAAAGGAACAGTAACAACTGAAACTGCAGAAATACAAAAGATCATGAGAGATTACTACAAGCAAGTCTATGCCAATAAAATGGACAACCTGGAAGAAACGGACAAATTCTTAGAAATGCACAACCTGCCAAGACTGAATCAGGAAGAAATAGAAAATATGAACAGACCAATCACAAGCACTGAAATGGAAACTGTGATTAAAAATCTTCCAACAAGCAAAAGCCCAGGACCAGATAGCTTCACAGGCGAATTCTATCAAACATTTAGAGAAGAGCTAACACCTATCCTTCTCAAACTCTTCCAAAATATAGCAGAGAGGAACTCTCCCAAACTCATTCTACGAGGCCACGATCACCCTGATACCAAAACCAGACAAGGATGTCACAAAGAAAGAAAACTACATACAGGCCAATATCACTGATGAACATACATGCAAAAATCCTCAACAAAATACTAGCAAACAGAATCCAACTCACATTAAAAGGATCATACACCATGATCAAGTGGCGTTTATTCCAGGAATGCAAGGATTCTTCAATATACGCAAATCAATCAACGTGATACACCATATTAACAAACTGAAGGAGAAAAACCATATGATCATCTCAATAGATGCAGAGAAAGCTTTCGAAAAAATTCAACACCCATTTATGATAAAAACCCTGCAGAAAGTAGGCATAGAGGGAACTTTCCTCAACATAAAGGCCATATATGACAAACCCACAGCCAACATCGTCCTCAATGGTGAAAAACTGAAAGCATTTCCACTAAGATCAGGAGCAAGACAAGGTTGCCCACTCTCACCACTCTTATTCAACAAGTTATAGCCACAGCAATCAGAGAAGAAAAAGAAATAAAATGAATCTAAATCGGAGAAGAAGTAAAGCTGTCACTGTTTGCAGATGACATGATACTATACAGATAGAATCCTAAAGATGCTACCAGAAAACTACTAGAGCTAATCAGTGAATTTGGTAAAGTAGCAAGATACAAAATTAATGCACAGAAATCTCTGGCATTCCTATACACTAATGATGAAAAATCTGAAAGTGAAATCAAGAGAACACTCCCATTTACCATTGCAACAAAAAGAATAAAATATCTAGGAATAACCTATGTAAGGGGACAAAAGACCTGTATGCAGAAAATTATAAGACACTGATATAAGAAATTAAAGATGATACAAATAGATGGAGAGATATACCATGTTCTTGGATTGGAAGAATCAACATTGTGAAAATGACCCTACTACCCAAAGCAATCTACAGATTCAAAGCAATCCCTATCAAACGACCACTGGCATTTTTCATAGAACTAGAACAAAAAATTTCACAATTTGTATGGAAACACAAAAGACCTTGAATAGCCAAAGCAATCTTGAGAATGAAAAACGGAGCTGGAGGAATCAGGCTCCCTGACTTCAGACTATACTACAAAACTACAGTAATCAAGACAGTATGGTACTGGCACAAAAACAGAAAGATAGATCAATGGAACAGGATAGAAAGCCCAGAGATAAACCCACGCACATATGGTCACCATATCTTTTTTTTTTTTTTTTTGCGGTACGTAGGCCTCTCACCATTGCGGCCACTTCCACCATGGAGCACAGGCTCTGGATGCGCAGGCCCAGCGGCCCTGGCTCACAGGCCCAGCCGCTCCGCAGCATGTGGGATCTTCTTGGACCAGGGCATGAACCCACGTCCCCTGCATCAGCAGGTGGACTCCCAACCACTGTGCCACCAGGGAAGCCCGGTCACCTTATCTTTGATAAAGGAGGCAGGAATGTACAGTGGAGAAAGGACAGCATCTTCAAAAAGTGGTGCTGGGAAAACTGGACAAGTACATGTAAAAGTATGAGATTAGATCACTCCCTACCATACACAAAAATAAGCTCAAAATGGATTAAAGACCTAAAAGTAAGGCCAGAAACTATCAAACTCTTAGAGGAAAACAGGCAGAACACGCTATGACATAAATCACAGCAAGATCCTTTTTGACCCACCTCCTAGAGAAATGGAAATAAAAACAAAAATAAACAAATGGGACCTAATGAAACTTCAAAGCTTTTGCACAGCAAAGGAAACCATAAGCAAGACCAATAGACAACCCTCAGGGTGGGAGAAAACATTTGCAAATGAAGCAACTGACAAAGGATTAATCTCCAAAATTTATAAGCAGCTCATGCAGCTTAATAACAAAAAAACAAAGAATCCAATCCAAAAATGGGCAGAAAACCTAAATAGACATGTCTCCAAAGAAGATATACAGACTCCCAACAAACACATGAAAGAATGCTCAACATCATTAATCATTAGAGAAATGCAAATCAAAAGTACAATGAGATATCATCGCACACCGGTCAGAATGGCCATCATCAAAAAATCTAGAAACAATAAATGCTGGAGAGGGTGTGGACAAAAGGGAACCCTCTTGCACTGTTCATGGGAATGTAAATTGATACAGCCACTGTGGAGAACAGTATGGAGGTTCCATAAAAAACTACAAATAGAACTACCATATGACCCAGCAATCCCACTACTGGGCATATACCCCGAGAAAACCATAATTCAAAAAGAGTCATGTACCAAAATGTTCATTGCAGCTCTATTTACAATAGCCCAGAGATGGAAACAACCTAAGTGTCCATCAACAGACGAATGGATAAAGAAGATGTGGCACATATATACAATGGAATATTACTCAGCCATAAAAAGAAACAAAATTGAGCTATTTGTAATGACAGACCTAGAGTCTGTCATACAGAGTGAAGTCAGAAAGAGAAAGACAAATACCGTATGCTAACACATATATATGGAATCTACAGAAAAAAAAATGTCATGAAGAACCTAGGGGTAAGATGGGAATAAAGACACAGACCTACTAGAGAATGGACTTGAGGATATGGGTAGGGGGAAGGGTAAGCTGTGACAAAGCGAGAGAGAGGCATGGACATATATACACTACCAAAGTAAGGTAGATAGCTAGTGGAAAGCAGCCACATAGCACAGTGAGATCAGCTCGGTGCTTTGTGACCGCCTGGAGGGGTGGGATAGGGAGGGAGACAAAAAAAATCAGAACTAATTTCACTTGTTCTGAAAGGAACTATGTCATGAGAAAAGTTTCTGAAAAGATCATGCTCGGTATTTTGGACAACAAAAAACAAAAAAAAATTTTTTTAATCTAGAAACAATAAATGCTGGACAGGGTGTGGAAAAGGGTACAGTCTTGCACTGCTGGTGGGAATGTGAATTGGTACAGCCACTATGGAGAACAGTACGGATTTTCCTTAAAAAACTACAAATAGAACTACCATACGATCCAGCAATCCCACTACTGGGCATATACCCTGAGAAAACCATAATTCAAAAAGAGCCATGTACCAAAATGTTCATTGCAGCTCTATTTACAATAGCCAGGAGATGGAAGTAACCTAAGTGTCCATCATCGGATGAATGGATAAAGATGTGGCTCATATATTCAATGGAATATTACTCAGCCATAAGAAGAAACGAAATTGAGTTATTTGCAGTGAGGTGGATGGACCTAGAGTCTTTCATGCGGAGTGCAGTAAGTCAGAAAGAGAAAGACAAATACTGTATGCTAACACATATATATGGAATCTACAGAAAAAAAAATGTCATGAAGAACCTAGGGGTAAGATAGGAATAAAGACACAGACCTACTAGAGAATGGACTTGAGGATATGGGGAGGGGAAAGGGTAAGCTGTGACAACGTGAGAGAGTGGCATGGACATATATACACTACCAAACATAGAATAGATAGCTGGTGGGAAGCAGCCGCATAGCACAGGGAGATCAGCTCGGTGCTTTGTGACCACCTAGAGGGGTGGGATAGGGAGGGTGGGAGGGAGGTAGACGCAAGAGGGAAGAGATATGGGAACGTATGTATATGTATAACTGATTCACTTTGTTGTAAAGCGGAAACTAACACACCACTGTAAAGCAATTATACTCCAATAAAGATGTAAAAAAAAAAAATGAGTTTGAGGGGCTTCCCTGGTGGCGCAGTGGTTGAGAATCCGCCTGCCAGTGCAGGGGACATGGGTTCAATCCCTGGTCCGGGGAGATCCCACATGCTGCAGAGCAACTAAGCCCGTGCACCACAACTACTGAGCCTGTGCTCTAGAGCCCATGAGCCACAACTACTGAGCCTGAGTGCTGCAACTAATGAAGCCCGTGGGCCTAGAGCCCATACTCCACAACAAGAGAAGCCACCACAGAAAGAAGCCGTACACCGCAATTAGAGACAGCCCATGTGCAGCAATGAAGACCCAACACAGCCAAAAATAAATAAATAAATTCTTTTTAAAAAGTTTGAGACATCATTCAAGTTTGAGAAATGAGGATTTATCCATCTTATTGTTACACAATAAGCCACCAGTAGCTTGAAATTATAAGTTTTCTGTACCATAGGCTAATTTGCCTTCTTCAGTCATTACCACACAAATCTATGTAAGTGGAATGGAGGCTGTTGCAGTTACTACAGTTGCATAACAAATTATCTCCAAGTTTAGTGGTATAAAACAATCATTCATTATGCTCACAGATTCTGTGGATTAGGAATTTGCACATGACACAATCATGATGGCTTGTCTCTGCTCCATGATGTCTGGGGGTTTCAAGTGGAAGGAAGACTTGATGGCTGGTAGCTGGAATCCTCTGATGGTTTGTTCATTCACACATCAAGAAATTGATACTACCTGTTGATTGGGTGCCTCAGTTCCTTCCCACATAGGCTTCTCCATGTCATCTTTGTGGGCTAGTTTTTGGCTTCCTGTAGAATGGTACCTAAGTTCTAAGGGCAAACTTTCCAAAACAGAGAAAGAAAACCAAGCAAAAGCTGTCTATATTGTCCTTTATGAACTAGACTTGAAAGCCATGGATTCTATTTGTTAAGTCAGTCACTCCAATGCAACAGAATTGAGAGCCCAGAAATAAACTCATGCATATACAGTCAACTAACATCTGACAAGGGAACCAAGAATACTGAATGGAGAAAAGACAGTCTCTTCAATAAATGGTGCTGGGGAAATTGGATATTCACATGTAAAAGAATGAAACTAGACCCCTATCTTACACCACTCACAAAAATTAACTCAAAATGGAGTAAAGACTTAAATATGAGACCTGAAACCATCAAACTTCTAGAAGAAAACATAGGGGAAAACCTCCTTAATATGGATCTTGGCAATGATTTTTCAGATATGACACCTAAAGCACAAGCAAAAAAATAAACCAGTGGGACTACATCAAACTAAAAAGCTCTGCATAGCAAAAGAAGTCGTTAACAAAATGAAAATATAACCCACAGAATGTGAAAACAATATCTGCAAACCACCCCAAATATGTAAAGTAATCATATAATAGCCAAAAAGCAAATAAACTGATTTTTAATTGGGCAAAGGACCGGAATAGATAGTTTTCCAACAGGTACATGAAAAGATGCTCAACGTCACTAATCATTAGGGAAATGCAAAGCATAACCACAGTGAGGTATCAACTCACGCCTATTAAAATGGCTAGCATCAAAAAGACAAGAGATTACAAATGTTGGCAAGGATGTGGAGAAAAGAGGACCCTTGTGTGCTATTTTTGGTGGGATTGCAAATTGATACAGCCACTATGGAAAACAGTATGGAGGTTCCTCAAAAAATTAAAAATAGGTCTACCATGTGATCCAGCAATTCTGAAACCAAGCAGGACCCTACAGGGTCTTCCCAGGGACAGAACCCCTGTGACCCCTGACTCTTGTTTGTAGAAAAGCTTTAGCCTCCTAAGCCTTCCCTGAGTTCCAAAGAGCAAATTTAATCAGAGATGTGAAAAAATGCAGAAAAAAAGGAAAGCAGTCAAGCAAGACAAAATAATAATAGTTTGGCTATAAAACAGTCAAGGACCTTTCATTCCTCTCAAGGGCTATAGATAATATCCTAAGCCATATCCTTTAGTTATTCTGCAGAGAGTAAAATCTCCACCAGGTGAAGGAAGTTAACTACATGCTGACCACCAGCACTAGACCCAAGACTGGCTGGAGCCAGAAAACTGATCATTGAGGTCCCTGAAATACCACCTTGTTACCTCACCCTCAACCAATCAGAGAACTGTGCACAAGCTGATCACACACCCCATGACCTTCTCCCTCACACTGCCTTTAAAACCCTTCCCTAAAATCCACTGAGGAGTTTGGGTCTTTTGAGCACAAGATGCCCATCCTCCTTGCTTGGTGCCCTGTAGTAAATGCTGTACTTTCCTTCACCACAACCTGGTGTCAGTAGATTGGCTTTGCTGTGCATCAAGTAAGTGGACCCAAGTCCGGTCAGTAACAATTTCACTCCTGGGAATATATATGAAGGAAATGAAAACATTTTGTTGAAGAGATACCTGCACCCCATGTTCATAAGAGCATTATTTACAATAACCAAGACATGTAAACAATCTAAGTATCCATTACCAGATGAATGGATAAAGAAGTTGTGGCATATAATTATTCAGCTATAAAAAAAAGTTTGCTTAACATGTATGGACCTTGAAGGCATTATGCTAACTGAAATAAGTCAGACAGAGTAAGACAAATACTGTATGATCTCACTTATATGTGGAATAAAAACAAAGCAACAAAAAAAACCACCCAAACCCAACACCACCAAACTCGTGGAAAAACAGATCAGATATGTGGTTACCCAAGGCAGGGGAGTGGGGGAAGAGGGAATTGAATGAAGATGGTCAAAAGGTACAAACTTCTAGTTATAAGATAAAATACTAGGGATGTAATGTACAACATGATGACTACAGTTAACACTACTGTATGATATATAGGAAAGTTGAGAGTAACTCTTAAGAATTCTCATCACAAAGAAAAAAGTTTTTCTTTTTCTTTTCTTGGTATCTATGTGAGATAATAATGTTAACTAAACTTGAGGTAATCATTTCACAATTTATATAAGTCAAGTCATTTTGCTGTACATCTTAAACTTATACTGTGTTGTATGTCTATTATATCTCAATAAAACTGGGGGAAAAAAGTAAGTCATGGGGCTTCCCTGGTGGCACAGTGGTTAAGAATCCGTCTACCATTGCAGGGGACACGTGTTCGAGCCCTGGTCCAGGAAGATCCCACATGCTGTGGAGCAATAAGCCTGTGTGCCACAACTACTGAGCCTGCGCTCTAGAGCTCTCGAGCCACAATTACTGAGTGCACGTGCCATAACTACTGAAGCCCACACGCCTAGAACCTGTGCTCCACAACAAGGGAAGCCACCGCAATGAGAAGCCTGTGCACCGCAACAAAGAGTAGCCCCTGCTTGCCACAACTACAGATACTGCGCATGGCAATGAAGACCCAAAGCAGCCAAAAATTAATTATTTAAAAAAAGTATGTCACTAAGGATAGCTCACATTCAAAGGAAGCGTTTTTTTTTAAGATTTTTTTTTGATGTGGACCATTTTTAAAGTCTTTATTGAATTTGTTACAATATTGCTTCTGTTTTATGTTTTTTGGGTTTTTTGGCTGCAAGGCATGTGGGATCTTAGTTTCCCAACCAGGGATCAAACCCACACCCCCTGCATTGGAAGGTGAAGTCTGCATTGGATCACCAGGGAAGTCCCCAAAGGGAGGTATTTTAGTCCATTGCAGTTGCTATAGCAAACTACCACAGACTGGGTGGCATATGAAGAATAAATATTTATTTCTCACAGTTCTGGAGGCTGAAAATCTGGGATCCGGGTCTGAGCATGATCAAGTGAAGGCCCTCTTCTGGGTCACAGACTTCTTATTGTAACCTCACATGGCAGAAAGGGCGAGAAAGCTCTTGGAGCCTTTTATGAGGGCACTAATATGCTATATTCTCTAATCAGAAGACACAAAATGGCTAAATAGATTTTAAAAAAAAGACCCATCTATATGCAGCCTACAAAAGGATCACTTCAGATGTAAGGACACACACAGACTGAAAATGAAGGGATAGAAAAAGATATTCCAAGCAAATGGAAACCAAAAGAAAGCTGGGATAGCTCTAATTATACCAGACAAAATAGACTTTATTTTTAAAAAAATTTTTAACATCTTTATTGGAGCATAATTGCTATTTTTAACATCTTCAAAATAGACTTTAAGACAAAGACTGTAATAAGAGACAATGAAGGGCATTTCATAATGATAAAGGGGTCAATTCAACAACAAGATATAACATTTGTAAATTTTTATGCACTCCCACATAGGAGCACCTAAATGTATAAAGCAAATACTAACAGACCTAAAGGGAGAAATAGACAGCAATAAAATAATGGTAGGGGGGGCCTTCCCTGGTGGTACAGTGGTTAAGAATCCACCTGCCAATGGAGGGGACACAGGTTTGAGCCATGGTCCGGGAGGATCCCACATGCCACAGAGCAACTAAGCTCATACACCACAAACACTGAGCCTGCACTCTAGAGCCCACAAGCTACAACTACTGAGCCCTCATGCCACAACTACTGAAGCCCGCATGCCTAGAGTCCGTGCTCTGCAATAAGAGAAGCCACCACAATGAGAAGCCCATGCACTGCAACGAAGAGTAGCCCCTGCTTGCCACAACTAGAGAAAGCCCGCGTGCAGCAACGAAGATCCAATGCAGCCAAAAATAAATAAATAAATTTATAATAAATAAATAATGGTAGAGAATGTTAATACCCTACTTATATCAATGGATAGATCATTGGGTCAGAAAAATCAATAAGGAAACATTGGCCTTAAATGGCATATTGTATCATAAGGATGAATATATATAAAATATATAAAAATGATATATGATATATATAGATCTTTTATATATATATACATATATGTATGTATGTGTATATATATATATATAAAAGATTCCATCCAAAAGCAACAGAATACACATTCTCCTCAAGTGCACATGGAACATTCTCCAGAACAGATCATATGTTAGGCCACAAAACAAGTTATAACAAATTTAAGAAGACTGAAATTATATTAAGCACCTTTTCTGACCACAATGGCATGAAACTAGAAATGAATTACAAGTAGAAAACTGGAAAATTTCCGAATATGTAGAGATTAAACAGCATGCTTTTGAACAACCAATGGGTCAAAGAAGAAATCAAAAAAGAAATTTAAAAAATATACCTTGAGACAAATGAAAATGGAAATACCAAAACTTATGGGATGCAACAAAAGCAGTTTTAAGAGGGAAGTTCATAGCAATAAATGCCTACATCAAGGCACAAGAAAAATCTCAAATAACCTAACTTTATACCTCAAGGAACTAGAAAAAGAGGAACAAATGATGCCCAAAATTAGTTGAAGGAAGGAAATAACAAAGATCAGAGAGAAAATAAATGAAACAGAGACTAAAAAGGCAAGAGAAAAGATCAATGGAACTAAAAGCTGGTTCTCTTAAAAGATAAACAAAACAGACAAACTTTTAGCTAGGCTCACCAAGAAAAAAAAAGAGAGGATTCAAACTCAAATGAAAGAGGAGACATATAACTAATACTTGAGAAGTATAAAGGATCATAAGAGACTGCTATGAACAATTATATGCCAACAAATTTGACAATCTATAAGAAATGTATAAATGTAGAAACATACAACCTACCAAGACTGAATCATGAAGAAATAGAAAATCTATTTCCAATTACTAGTAAGGCAATTGAATCAGTAATCAAAAACCTCTCAACAAACAAAAGTCCAGTACCAGATGCCTTCACTGGTGAATTCTACCCAACATTCAAAGAAGAATTAATACCAACACTTCTCAAAGTCTTCCAAAAATAGAAGAGGAGGGAATGCTTCCAAAATCATTTAATGAGGCCAGCATTACCTTGATACCAAAACCAGGCAAGTATGCCACAAGAAAAGAAAATTACAGGCCAATATCACTGATAAACATAGATGCAAAAATCCACAACAAAATATAAGCAAACCAAATTCAACAATATATTAAAAGGATCACACACCATGATCAAGCGGGATCAATTCCAGGGACGCAAGAACGGCTCAACATCTGCAAATCAATGTGATTATATCACATTAACAAAATGAAGTATAAAAACCACATAATCATCTCAATAGATCCAGGAAAAGCATTCAACAAAATTCAACATCCATTTATGATAAAAACTCTCAACAAAATGGGTATAGAGGGAATGTACCTCAACATAACCAAGGCCATATATGACAAGTCCACAGCTAACATCATACTCAGCAGTGAAAAGCTGAAAGCTTTTTGTCTAAGATCAGGAACAAGACAAGGATACCCATTCTCACCACTCTTATTCAACATAATACTGAAATGCCTAGCAAGAGCAATTAGTCAATAAAAAAGAAATAAAAGGCATTCAAATTGGAAAGGAAGAAGTAAAACTGTCACTATTTACAGATGATATTATATATAGAAAACCCAAAAGACTCCACCAAAAAATCTTAGAGTAAATGAGTTCAGTAAATTTGCAGGATACAAAGTTAGTATACAAAAATCTGTGTTTCTATACACTAACAATGAACTACCAGAAACAGAAATTAAGAAAACAATCTCATTTACAATTGCATCAAAAAGAAAAATATCTAGAAATAAATTTAACCAAGGAGGTAAAAACCTGAACACTAAAAACTGTAAGACATTAATGAAAGAAAGTGAAGAGAACACAAATAAATGGAAAGATATTCCATGCTCATGAACTGGAAAAGTTAATATTGTTAAAATGTCCATACTACCCAAAGCAATCTACAGATTCAATGTAATTCCTATCAAAATTCCAATGGCATTTTTCAAAGAAATAAAATAAACAATCCTAAATTTATGTGAAACCACAAAACACCCCAAATAGCCAAAGCAATCTTGAGAAAGAACAACGAAGCTGGAGGTATCATGCTCCCTGATTTCAAACTACATTACAAAACTATTATAATCAAAACATTGTAGTATGGCATAAAAGCAGACACACATATCAATGAAACAGAATAGAGAGCCCAGAGATAAACCCACACATATTTCATCAATTAATTTGACAAAGGAGCCAAGAATATTTAATGAAGAAACAACAGTCACTTCAATGCACGGTGTTGGGAAAACTGGACAGCCACATGCAAAAGAATGAAACTGGACCACTATCTTACATCATATACAAAAATTAACTCAAAATATATTGAGTTTTGAAATATATTTCAAATCATAAAAAACAGAGGCAGTAAGCTCTTTAACATTGGTCTTGACAATAACTTTTTAGATTTCACACCAAGAGCAAAGACAAGAGCAAAAATAAACAAGTGGGACTATATCAAACTAAAAAATTTTTGCACAGCAAAGAAATCCATAAACAAAATGGAAAGGCAACTTACTGAACGGGAGAAAATATTTGCAAATCATACACCTGGTAAGGGGTTAATATCCAAAATACATATAAAGAACCCATACAAACTCAGTAGTGAAAAACAAACAATCCAATATAAGGGCACTAATCTCATTCATGAAGGCTCTACTCTCATGACCTAATCACCTTTCAAAGGCCTCACCTCCTAAATATCACCTTGGGCACTAGTTTTCAACTTAAGAATTTTGGGGGACACAAATGTTCAGAACACAGCAGAAGGGGAATAAGACTCCACCTTTTGGGCTTCCCTGGTGGCACAGTGGTTAAGAATCTGCCTGCCAATGTAGGGGACACGGGTTCGAGCCCTGGTCTGGGAAGATCCCACATGCCGCGGAGCAACCAAGCCCGTGAGGCACAACTACTGAGCCTGCGCGTCTAGAGCCTGTGCTCCGCAACAAGTGAAGCCACTACAATGAGAAGCCCGCGCACCGCGATGAAGAGTAGCCCCCGCTCGCCGCAACTAGAGAAAGCCTGTGCACAGAAACGAAAACCCAACACAGCCAAAAATAAATAAATAAATTTATTAAACAAAAAAAAAGACTCCACCTTTTGATGGGAACAGTGTTTGGGATGAGAAATGTTTTCCAAATATATTAGGAAAATATAATATGCCACAGAATCTATGAAGATGTAGAATCCTCCTACTCCCAGAGATCTTTCAGTTGCACGTATAATATTTTACATTTGCTCTTCCTGTTAACTTTAAACACCTTGAGGGAAACTAATACATACTGCCTACTACGCTTCAGGCAATATAATAAGCACTGAAATGTGTTTCTGCTGTATTAAGATTATTCAATTCTAATATAAAAATGGAAAGAAACTAAGTATGGGAGCAAATAGCTTGCAAGACATAAGGAGATTCATAAGACATGTTAAGTATAAATAGTAAACAAGTTATTAACCTGTGAGGCATGTTAAAGATAGAATAAACAACATAAATGTGTTGAACACAGACAAAAATAATGGAACAAATGAGAGTGTCACAGATAGAAAGGGCTGCAAGAACCAAGTAATTCTTAAACATTCATGCTTTAAGGATCATGTCACTTCCAGATTGACAACAATGTTACCGCTAAATCAACCACTAATTGGTGACATCTATTCTGGCCTCACATAAGCTTTTCCCAAGAAACACAGATAAAACTCATTGCTGCTCAGCAGGCTAATTTAGGCAAGTTACAGCTGTGACCAGGCCTACTTGCTCCTGCATCCCTCCAAAAGAGCAAGTGTATGTTGGCTCCACTGCTGAGAACCCTATGCTCATCCTCAACTCTGGCCTTTGTAACTATACCACCAGCCAGGAAGGCTGATGCAACAAAGACAGGATATATGAATACTGATTAACATTTGAATAGTATGGTCCTTCCACTCCCTCCCCTCCCCACATCCTATCTTAAATAGGTTAGCTACTCCATCTCTTTCCCCTTAATGTATGTTTTCAATTAATTTAGTAAAACATGTGATTCGAGTGACTCAATTGAGCCTTCCTGTTCCATGACCTCTAGGATGGCCTGATTACTAGTGTACTTGGAAGCTATCACTGTCATTTTCCACCCCAATAGGTGCTTTACAAGTAATATATTAGTAAATCCACACAACAATCTTATGAGGAAGGAATTGAGGAAACTGAGTCTCAGAGGCGAAGTAACTTGTCCAAAGTAGCACAGCTAATAAACAAGGGAGCTAGAATTCAGGCCCAGGATGATATGGCTCCAGGATCCACGTTCTTTTCCACTAGTCTCATTCACTTTTGCATCTTCAATACGAATATGATGCCTGACATATAGCATACTGTTCGATGACTTTAAATGGTAGAATCCTTGCTCTTAGTTTATTTGCCACATGGCCTACGATGAATTATCTAACTTAAGACTCAGTTTCCTCACAGTACTAATTTAACTATTATTTAAAGTTACTATTTGTAAAAGTTTTTACTCAGCACTTGGCCCCTAGCAGTTGCCTAAGTAAGAAAGGCTATCTCTCATCCCCCAGCTCTAGGACAGGTTTGAGAAGGAACTTTCATCGTTTTCAAAGCTTAATCTTCTACCCTGTTTTAACCACACTTCCCTCATCAGCTAATCACAGAACAGGTGCATGTTGTTGAAGGCACGACAAGGTTCCCTCAATATTCCAGCTTCAAAATACTTAAGGAAATCTCTCTTTCACCTCATTCCTAGTTTTTGGACCCAACTATTTTTTCTTTCTGTGGGCAGTTATCTTTAGATAGCTCCTCTGAGAGGCGGGGCCATCGGCAGCCCCCGAGTCTGTCCCCGCTCCACACTCTGACTTTCGGCCTTGAAAAGAGCGTTTCGCAGGGAGCCTGGAAGCCTACTGCCTTCGGGCTGGGTAACCTCAGGGGTTTATCCCAAGCCCGAGTTCCTGGTCCGTAAGCGGAGGGGCATCGCTGTCTACGGCACAGGGGCGTCGCGGGACCCCGCGGCTCGGTTCACAGGGCGGTACGGCGCCCGTCACTTGCTAAGCGCAAGTGTCACTACAAGCTTAGTTTGCTGAACCAGTATCCACAGAGCCTTCAAACCCCATCCCCGCCTTCCATCATTCGCCCCCCTCCTCACCCCGACGCCCCACCGACCCGTTCCCGCACACCTTCCGCCTACCTCTTCTCGGTCGCTTCAGGACAAAGCAGGGCAGCCTTCTCTCTTCACCAGTGGTGTAACGGTGCGGTCCTCTTTTCTCACCGAGAGCATGGCTTCTCCTCACTACCGCTCCACACGCGAAGAGCGCTCTCTCCTCTTTAGCTCCTCCTGTGTGTGGTCCGACCGCTACCTGGCGGTCTCTCAGGCCGAGTTAGCGCGACACACCGTATTCCTGAGGCAAGGCGAGAGCTAGCTGGAGAGTCTCGACCAAGAGAGATGACCTGGCAGGTCCGGGCACCTCCTGCACCGCGCGACTAGAGGACAGCCTCGCGGAAGGAGCCGAAAGCCGAACCCCTCAGGCCACAGACTGGGGGTCGTGCCGAGGGGGTGCCTCTGGGAGAGTTCCTCAGTGAGCGAGCAGGGGGCGGGGCCGGCGTGGGGGCGTGGGGTGCCGGAGGAGGCAGGGCCTGGAGGCGTGGGAGGCGGGGCCAGCAGGCGCAGAGAGAATCACTCACTGGGCAGGCGGGAGATGGGGCCGGCGCAGCGGGGCGGGGCCCGGAGGCGGGAGAGGCGGGGCCGGCAGGCGCAGGGAGGGACCCTCATTAAACAGGCGGGAGGTGGGGCCGGCGCAGAGGAGTGGGGCGGGGCCTGCGGAGCAGGCGGGTCCCTGAGGCCGGGGAGGCGGGGCCAGGCCAGAGCTGGGACAGTCCCTCAATGGGCAGGCGAGAAAGTGAGGTCGACAGAGTGGAGCGGGGCGGGGCCGGCAGGAGTAGGAGGGGTCGGGGCCGACTCAGAGGACCCGCCGGCTACTTGGTTCTGTCCCAGGTGGAGGTGGCCTGAGGCACTTGGTTCCCTCTGCTCGCGTAGCTCTGGCGGAGTCTGCGCGATGGGAGACGCGGAAAGGCCGGAAGCGTCCAGGCCCCAGCAGGAGGAGGTAAACATTGCTGCTGCTTCCTCTCCCGCCCCCAGTCACGACTGGCCTCTAGATTGCGGGTTGCGGCGGGGACCTGCAAGGTGCAGGAGCGCTGTGAGAAATTTTATTCATTGCCTTCTGAAACCTGGTGTCGGCCCGGCTTCGAGTCGTCGCTGCAGACGGGTTTCGTCTTTTCGAGCGCCCGGGAGGCAGTCCCCGGGGAGGGGTGAGGAGCGAGCCGGGTTTCTGCTCCACTGCTCTGTTCCGGGGCTACCCAAAGGCAATGCTCTGAGACTTCAGACCGGGGCAAGGCGCACCCCCCCTCCCATCCTTCCCTGTTCTGGAGCCCTAGCCGGGGAAATTGAGGCAAGGGCCGAGGACTGGTGGCTCTGCTAGAGAAATGCATGCCATCTCTGGGATCGGTAAAAGGACTTGGAAGGATGCCTGTGGAAATTGACACAGGTGGATGGGGTGGAGATGATAGGTAGAATGGCGTCGGGAAATCCTCATTAACAATGAAATGATCAGGTTAGGAGGCCAGTTTTCTCAGACCCGGCTAAACTAGCTGTGAATCTTTGGGTATCACTATCTTCGTTTATATGGTGGAAATGATACTTCCTTCACAGAGAATTAAGTAAAATGCTTTATGCAAAGTGCCACAGAAGTTGTGGGTGCTTAATAAAAACCTTAGTTAACGTGTTCATCTTCTCTGCTTCTATATTAGTAGAGGTATATAGCAACAGTAAATAAGCTGGGATTCATTAGATTGTAGGGTTGTAGGGTAGTTCAAATTGTTGCACTATAATTTTCATACCCTGTTATTCTGTAAATACTTCTAAACCTGTTGCTGTGTGTGGTATCTGATTATTTTAATAGAGTTTCAGTCACAGAGACACTTGCTTGGCCCTACATTTCTTCAGAAAGTTGTAGATTCCAGATTTGGGATTTTATTTTATTTTGACTTTGTAAACATTTAGTAGCTAGTTAACAAATTGTAAATAGCCCTCAAACTTTTTCTTCCCCTCTTGAAACAAATATATTTAGTACCAATTTCCCCACTGTAATGGGACAACTCAGATATTTTTGTTTGTGCTAGTAGTACCAAGACTTATTGAGATTTAAGACCTGGAAGTTAATTTTTATTTATTATCCCTATCTTGATACAGACCCACAAAGACAGAGGCAGTACTTTAGATATAGAAATAATTTTAGTGAGCACCTCTTCCACAGTTTTTAACTCGAAATGCAAGGGTGCCTTAAGTACTTTTTTTCTCTAGATATATTGGTGCAGCATGGGCCACCTGCAGCAGAATCACCTGGAAAACATTGTAAAAAATGTAAATTACTGGGCCTATGCCCCAGATGTAGTGAATCAAAATCTCTTGGGATGGGTCTGGGACTCCATTTTTAACAAGCACTTCAGGTGATCCTGGTACACATATTTTAAGAACACTGCCTTGAAGAGTTTATACCTTGAAGGGGGTTTATGGCTCTCCTGAAGTTTGTAGACTTTGTATGTGCAGCTGTGAATCTCCTGATAAAGGGGGTTCAAAGTTTTTATAGTTTCTCAAAATTAACTATCATTAATCTAATTGATAGTCCCTATTTTCAAGGTAAGAAAGTTTAGGCCAGAAAAGATGAAATGATATGCCCAGGACCACACAAATCAGTAGCAGAGCTAGGTTTAAAACCAAGTTCTCATTCCTAGGCCAGTATTCCATCTGTTTTATTAGATTTGGTGGGAATAGGAAAATGAAAACACCTACAAATAGTGTATGGCTCTGACAGCATCCAAATATTCTACTTCACCTGAAGAATAGGAGAGAGGTGAAGGCAAGCAAATGAAAGTGGTGAAATTGGAGGTGGATGGGAGGGAGGGGCTGTGTAGAATGCCAGCCTAGATCAGAGCAGGGTGAGTGCTAGCTGGGGAATCTTGATCTAGATGGGTGCCCTAGCATGTCCTAGTAACTCTTGGGACCAGGTGACCAGAAACAGGAAGCACCATTCTGAAAAAGATGGTGGAATGTTGCCAAGGAATGACGATGAGAAGCTATTTCACATTCTCACTTAACACTTATGCAGTTACAACAAATTTATTTGTCTACTTCTGGTCTTACCTGCTGTCCAATCCTATTTACCACTGCCAAATTAATCCATCATTAAACCTGTGTCTCCGTGTCACTCCACTCAAATAAATACTCCCAAAAGGGTCTCAGTTCCCACCAAAACCTGCCCAGCTCCTCAGACTGGCAAAGTCCTGTTCAAGCAGCTTTTTCACGCTAACTGCCACATCTTAATTCAGGCTGTCATTTCTACCTCTGAAATCGACACTATAGTTGCTACCAAAATCTATGTTTTTTCTTTTCTAATTTAACCTACACAGGGATGTCCAATTTATCTTTCTCATGGCATCCCAATCCATGTTAATTCCTACCCAGAAACTCTCCATGACTCTCCATAGGAATGATTTTTTTTTTTTGGCCGTGCCGCGGGGCTTGTGGGATCTTAATTCCCCAACCAGGGATCGAACCCGAGCCCTCAGCAGTGAAAGTCTTAACCACTGACCACCAGGGAATTCCCAGGAATGATTTTAAACTGTGCTCCACAATGAATGCCTGTGAGGAGAGTTGAAGTCTCAGCCTCCCAGCCCCCCAGATATTTGAAAATCTTTGGCCCAGAAAACTCCAAACATCTTAGCCCAATTGAAATCCACAGTGTAGATCCTTTCTGTCTCATCTGTTGATCCTTGCTTTAGCCAAGTCAGGTCACTTCTACCTTTGCTTTACAACCATTTCAGCCAGTTTTAATCCCAGCTGGCTCTTCTTCCATCTGCCCTTTTTCTGTGAAGAGAGATAGTCTGCATTCTCAGCTGTGCTGCTGCTGCTCTATATGTTCTCCCTGAATAATCACATCCATCCTCTTGGCGACTACTCATAGATCTCCACTGAATTAGGAAGGAGGGAGGTAGTGCCTCCGCCTACTACCATAGTGTTATATTTTCAGCTGCCTTCTGGATATCTTGAAACTTGAGCCCATTATCTTTTTTATTGACCAAAGTGATTTTTTTTTTTTTCGGTACGCGGGCCTCTCACTGTTGTGGCCGCTCCCGTTGCGGAGCACAGGCTCCGGACGCGCAGGCCCAGCGGCCATGGCTCACGGGCCCAGCCGCTCCGCGGCATGTGGTATCTTCCCGGCGGGGCACGAACCCGTTTCCCCTGCATCGGCAGCGGACACGGCGCCACCAGGGAAGCCCGACCAAAGTGATTTTTAAAAGGCTTTTGTGTTTGTAACTTGTTATGGCTTGGGTTGGTGGGGGGAGTTAATTCAAATTAAGCTTTTGTTAAACATCTAATGTGAGAAGTAAGAGTTTTTGTCTGATTCAGTTATTCTCCAGGTGCTGAGCACTTTGAGTCTCTTATTTCTCATTTTGATCATCCAGTTGTTGGAGCTGGAAACCTCAAGGGCATCTTCAACTCTTCCTTATCCTGTTGTCCAGAATCCAAATTTTAGCAGGAATTATTAAATCTACTTTTGAATATCCCTTAAATCAATCTTTTGTGTTTCTGGAGCTGATATCCTCGTTCAGGCAAGAGATGGATAGTGCAATAATCTTTTCATTGTTATCTCCACCTCCAATTTCTCTTCTAATCTAGCCACATTTCTCCAAAAGTGATTATAAAACAAATCTGATTCTGTTCCTTACCTGATTAAAAACTTTCAATTGCTCCCAGTAGACTGCATGCTAAGGCCAGATGCCAAAGTGTTATATATCAAAGCAGACCACTTTGACCTGCTCCAACATTTTCAAAAAAATCAACATCTTAATATCCATTTAAAATGCAAAAAATAGGCGCATCCCCCTTAACCTCAGATAAAGCTTGGAGATGGAGTACGTATTTTAACAGCTGAAAGTTAAAAAATGTTTCGTTTGCTTCTTTTTGTCAAAATGATGACACTGAGTAAAAAAGAAATTGTCAAAATAGTTGTATCAAATGGCGATAGGAAAATAGTTATGGCAAAATTCATATATATTTACATTCAATGCCCTTGCATGGTTTAAAACCTGGGCCAATTTTCCAAACAAAATCATAAGTACAACACTAATTGATAAAATTGACTTTTGTCTATTAGTATAATTTTTTAAGTTAATATATATAACTTATATATATTATTATATATAAGTTAATTAAGTTAATATATATAACTTATATAATAATATAAGTTAATAATATAACTTATAAGTTATAATAATATTATATATTATTATATAATTAATTACATAATTAAATATATTAATAATTAATATATAATTATATATTGTATATAATTAACTATATTAATTGTTAATTAATTAATATATAATTAATATAATTATATATAATATGATAATATTATATTATTGTTATATATTATATATTAATATGTATAAGTTATATATAACATATATTATATATAATAAGTATAAATAATAAGTATAAAATAATAAGTATAAATAATAAGTATAAAATAAGTATAAAATAATAATATAACATATATATTATTATATATAATAAGTTAATTAAGTTAATATATATAACTTGTATAATATAATAAGTTAATTAAGTTAATATATATAACATATATAGTATATATAATATATTATATATATTATTTTATCATTACTTATAAAATCAATGGAATAGTAAGTCTGTTTTGATGAACCCATCACTTTAAATTGGTGTATAGATGATAGTTGAAGATTTATATCAAACTTAGTAAAGAATTACCTCGCGTATTTTTCAGAAGTTCTCTTAATTCACTACTGGCCAATTCTGTGGATTTATCAACCCTGTAAAATATGTGGATACCCGTAGCATTCAAAATGCATATGGCTAGTATGCTGCTGTCTGATGCACTCACGTACTTCTGTTGCCACCAGGATCAGCTGTCTTTATTTCCAGTGCTGTTTATACCAGTAGTACTTGTTTTGTAATGACTAATTAATTTATTCATTTTTGAATTATTTATTTATTTATTTATTTTATTTTTGGCTGCGTCTGATCTTAGTTGCGGAACACGGGATCTTTTGTTTTGGTGCGTGGGCTCTTCGTTGTGGCATGCAGGCTTCTCTCTAGTTGCAGTGCTTGGGCTCTGTAGTTTGCTGGATGCGGGCTCAGTAGTTGTGGTGCGTGGGCTTAGTTGCCCCATAGCATGTGGGATCTTACTTCCCCGACCAGGTATCTAACCAGTGTCCCTTGCAGTGGAAGGTGGATTCTTAACCACTGGACCACCAGGGAAGTCCTGTAGTGACTGTAATTTAATTAAATATGTGGAAACTAGTAATATGTGAGTATGAAAAGAAAGTTTTTTCTATGAAAACTTAAACTGAGAGCTTTGGAAAATTCAATAAACATGAATTATTAACAAATTCTGTAGAATTAGATGTAAGCAAACAAGTATAAAAAGATTGGGGAGAATCATAAAAGAGATAAGGATTTTGCACTGATATTGCGCTACCCTAAGTGTGTTAAAACTAGAAAGTATAGGTGTTGCGTTGTGCTGTCTTAATGTCAGAAAGTCTTGGGACTCCAATCAGTGTGACAACGACAACGTTTTGGCCTTATAGCAGAAGATTAGCAAATAAATGTAAATGTTTTAAGTGAAATCAAATAGTTTAAGGCATATATACTTTTCTTGTGATTCCTTAATTTAACCAGTTTTCAACTAACAGTTCTCAACTTCGAACAAGAGAGCTACTATTATGTTATTGTTACTATTAGCATTATTGTTTTTTTCCTTTTTGGTTGGTTTTGAAAAAAAAATCTTGGGTCACGCCTGAAAAATAGAGACAAATGTTTACAGGGTTTTTGTTGTTGTTGTTTTTAACTGCCTGTCTTTAATCTCGTGTTATTCTTCAGTTAAGCAGAGATAGCTAGAGAAACTTTCATCTGAGTTCATCCAAAAAAAAAAAAAGGACAACCTGGAAACACAAGTCCATGCATTAGTGGCTACCTTTCTGTATGGTATAAAACATTTCTGTCAGTTACTGTTATTACTGTTTTAAATTATTAAAAACATTTATTATTTTTAATTGAAGTATAGTTAATTTACAATGTGTTAGTTTACAGTGTACAACAAAGTGATTCAGTTATACATGTATATGTATTCTTTTTCAGATTCTTTTCCATTATAGGTTATTACAAGAGATTGAGTATAGTTCCCTATGCTATACAGTAGGTCCTTGTAAAAACACATTTTAGAGTGAAATTTTAAATCTAATGTTTGTGACACTAGAGGAACCACATAGTTCTTAAGAGCACACTTGGAAAAGTCATTGTGAAGTGTTTTCTGCCTTTCTGGTTTATCTTCTTCTGTCGTCCTCCACATACCATAAAGTCCAGATATAGAAAGTTACTTCCAATTCTTAAAAATGTCATATGCCATCATGCCTTTTTTCATATTGTTTTTTCTTCTAAAATATGGGTTCTTAGCCCACATCCACAGAGAATACCCTGCAGAGCCTAGAACTTTGGGATGTGTGGTTCTTCTGACATTGTTTTAAAATGTGTGTGGATTTTTCTTAGCTTCAGGAAAATAAGCAATATGTCATCTCTAACCCAGTTCAAAAGTCTATGTTCATGCAAGCCCCTCTCTTTACGTGGCAGTATCTCCTAATTCAGCTTCTTTTCTTAACAACCCTCCTAATTACAAGTGATGATGATCAGATTAAATGACTTGCCTAAAGACATGAATAATACTTTGTGCTTATTGTAAGTGAACACAATTTTGTACTTTAATGAACAGTGTAGAGTGAAATATGGTCATTTGGTTCACATTCTGCCGTAGAGGCGGCAATTTCCAAAGTGTTGATTTTCAATCTTATCTTTACTGTCTTATCATTCACCTGTGAAATACATCCTCATCAACAGCACACTTCAATGATCTCATTATACATAGTGATTTTAACCTGGTAAAGGAGAAGGCGAATGCATTTTGAGAAAGTTTTACTCTGAGATTTCTGAAGCTTGCACCAGTTAAAAATCACTGCTTTAAGCCTTATCGGTTTGGCTGGTAAGAACCAAAGGATCACTTTGGTTCTTTCAACTTTATTTATAATGAAATCATTTTTATTTTTCTTGCTTTTTCCTAAAATCAAATTTGGTGATTTCCTCCTCCTGTCATTTCACTGGTTACATCAGTACCATTTGTTAAATTAATTTTGCTTAGTAGGAGATATTTCAGTTGGCCCTTGAATAACCTGGGGGTTAGGGGCACTGACCCTTGGTGCAGTTGAAAATCCACATATAACTTTTCAGTTGGCACTCTGTATCCATGGTTCTGCACCCACTGATTGTCAACCAACTGTGGATGGAATAGTATTGTAGTTTTTATTGGAAAATATTCACATGTAAGTGGACCTGTGCAATTCAAACCTGTGTTGTTCAAGGGTTAATTGTAGTGTTTACTCTTTTTAACTTTAGTTATCTCACTGTTTTGAATTCTGGTTTTTAGATGTAGGCTGGCCCTACTAGCTGCCATCCATACATATGTATGGATGTAGTTTAAGGCAAGGCTTTGAGTTCAGACCTATCTCAGTTCTAATCTTATTTCTGCCACTTACCACTTGTGGGATCCTGGGTATGTTATTTATGTACTTCAAGACCTAGTTGTCTCATCTGTAAAATGGGAATACTGTTACTATTTGACTGACTTGTACAGATTAAGCAGAATAAGGTATATAAAGCATCTGTGTGGTGACAGTTCAAAAGCAGCCTCAACACCGGACCCAGAGGACATGGTCTTATGTGTATCTCCTGTTCTAGAGCCTGGAACTGCAGTGTCAGGATCTTACAGCTTTTTTGAGATTGCAGAGCCCTCAATGGCAACACAAACAAACAAAAAACTTGACCACTTCTGTTTCAAAAATTTGCTTAAATATTTGTGGAATGAATATTGAGTAAGTGCCAGGTAGTATGCTAGGCTCTAGGGATTCCACAAGTGTAAAGTTGGTTTTTGCTGTTAAGAAGCACGGTCTAGAAGAGACTGTAGAGAAGTAACAGGGAATTAAATTGCAGTGAGCTATGTGCTATGTTAGGCACCTAATCCAGGCCTTTGGTGTAGTGGGGGGAGGAGGAGATGTGAGGGCACTCAGAGGAGGCTTGCATTGAGTGGTTATTACACTAATGTATTGTGGTCTTATGTTAAATTTTTAAAAATCTAAAGGTATCCGGTAATCTGAGCACAAGGTAAAGAGAAATTAACAGCCCATTCACTTACTTAGCTAATGTTTATTGATGTTACACTTGACACAGTACTCTGGGAACACCACAATATATAAAAACTGGTCTCTGCTCTCTTGCTGATTATTAAAAATATACACACACACACACACACACATATATGGCACTGTCCCGTTTTAGAGTGCCATCCTCTTTCCAAGCAGTATGTATTTAGGTGTGTGTTTCTTACTTTATCCCATAGAGCTTTGAGACAGCCCCAGTGAGACCATATTGCAGTAAAGGAATGTTAACATGTAAATAGCAAAAACCAATTGGTACATGGGAAGGGTCAGACAAACAAAGGCTACTAAGTTTTTGGTAAGGAGTTTTCAGGTAAGTATTATAATTTCAGTTAATATTAGAAAAGAAAACATTAAAATTTAAAAAGTAGCTCATAACAGTAGCCTATTCATGCCAGCATTCTGTCTCTGTGAGAGGCACTGAAGGGGCATTTTGTCCACAACTTTAGAAATTTGTCCACTGTGACGTTTATGGGTCTAATTTTATACTTATCCTCAAAGTAACAATAATGGCAATAATATTTTGAGAGATTACTATGCACCAGGCTCTGTTTAAAACACTTTTAATCATCACAATTAACCTCTAAGGTAGGTATTATTTTACTGATGAGGAAACCAAGGCTCAGAGAAGTTAAGGAACTTCCTATAGCCACACAACTAAGCAAACACCATTAACCAGCTACCACATAACAGTAAGGATTCAAGCTGGGGACACTGGCTCCCAAAATGATGCTGTCTCCCGAAGTTCCCCAGATGTGTGTTTAGATGTGAATAAAGAGGAAATCTCTCCATAAAATGGGTACTTGTACTTTATTTTTCACAGAGGTTATCTTCAGATACCAACGAAAATGAAGCAAAGTCAAATGAAGAGCCACTCCTAAGAAAAAGTTCTCGCCGATTTGTCATCTTTCCAATCCAGTACCCTGACATTTGGAAAATGTATAAACAGGCACAGGCCTCCTTCTGGACAGCAGAAGAGGTAAGTAGCAGCACCGTCATCAGCAAACATGTTCTCTAGTGCAGTGTTCACATTTTCTGTTGCAGGACATTAAAAATGTTTAACTTACATTATAAGGTACATTGAATAAGATCAGTTGTATAAGATAATGTTTGAAATACAAATACTATTTGTACTAAATAGTACTAAGTACTAAATAGTACTAAATACTATTAGTACTAAATAGTACTAAATACAGGGTTCTGCAATGTTTTGTGTTTAGATTACTGTCTATAAACATGTTTTCTGCTGCAAAAATGTCATCTCAGTCTGCCAGAATTTTACCTCCAATATATTTCAGAACATTTTCCATTTTTAAACAGAGTTTTGGTTTGCTGTGACCAAATAAGACTAGTCTTTACTTATGGTTAGTGGAATAAATAAAATTGCAGCCATAGCTAAAGCATGAAATAGTGAAAGCCTTAGAGACCCTCCTTTCAGATGAGAGGCTTATCTGATGGTGCAGAAGGAGCTGTCACATGGGGAGTTTGCCTGGGCAGGGCACTCGCTTCTGAGGTGCTGGCCTGAATTCACAGTGCTCCTCCCAGCCTGGCCCTGCCCTCAGCCACATCAAACCTGGCACAGCTGTGCCAACAGACAGGACAGCTGTGGAATGTTTTCCTGTAGTGTGGCAATTTCCGCCTAGGAAATGAGTTGAACACAGCAAATCAGAAGACCCTCGCTGGTTTGGTAAAAGGGCAGTTGGTCATGCAAGCGGTTGCTCCATAGTCTGCAAATAATCATTGTCTTCATTTTTGAATATGATGGATGATACCTGTATAGCACTCTGTTCTCTGTGTGTGCATGTTTATCTATATAGATAGATATATCTACTTGTTTAGATATATTTGGATCTGTCTGTTTATTTATCTGTTTTTTGAGAAATTGACTCTTTACATATGCTGTTGAGAATGCAGACTCTGGAACCAGGCTGCCTAGGTACAAATCCTGGCTCTACCTCGTACTAGCTGTGCCACTGGCAAAGTTGCTCTGTGAAACCTCTCTGTGTATCCTCATCAGTAAATTGGGCTAATAGTACCTAGTTCTGGTTGTTAGGATTAATTAGATGTGTAGAATGTTACTTGGCATTTAGCAAGCACCAAATAAATGTAAGCTATTATTTTACACAGAAGGGGGGAGATTTATACTAGAAATCAGAAGGCGCCAATTTTTGAAGCTTCTGTTACATTGATTTTACCCACCTACCCATCTTTGTTATTTTATATTTGTTAACGTTATTAACATCTTTGTTATATTGTAGTTGGCATGTAGAGCAAAAAACCAACCCAAACCCAAACTCAGCATTTTCAAATTGGGCCATAGTGCTAGGCACACCTGACTGTCTCTAACTGTGATTTTTAGAAAGTTTTTTGTGAGATGTGGTTAAGAGAACAAACAGAGTACATAGGTGGCTTTTTCATTCATCATGTTAAAAAAGTACTTGTGATACCTGGGTTTTTTTAATTCATCAAAAAATTTCTTACATCTTTTAGGAAATGTAATATGTGTAGTACTATGACTTAAAAAACACTAATTTTTGAAAATTAAAATATAAAGTTGGTACATGTTTTATAGACAGCTGATAGATTCAAATACATAATTAATTGGGAAGTCAAACACATTTTTAGTTCCACATATTATTCATTTAAACAAATTATGTAAGTTACAGTTTAATCGACTCTAGACTTCATTGTTTTATCAGTGATTTAGCTTTATTCCTAAATATGCCTGATCATCGAAGCCTTGATTCAGAAGATAAAGTTCTGGTGTTTGGGTTTTTTTTTCAAAGCTACCCAGGCAGTTCTGTAAACCAGTAGTTTGTAATCAATCTTTAGATTGTAAAATTGAGAATTTATTCAAATGAGATAAAGCTGGGCGAAAAGTTTTACCTTTTAGGAATGGAAAATGACTAATGTAGGTAAGTTTAATATTTAAGAGAGAGCATATTGTAATATTAAAATTTAGTATCAGGAGTATAATACACAAAAACCAGGAAGATGTCAGTTAAACCCGAGTGAACTCTTAATAGAATAGGACATGATTTTTAGCTTACATATTTTAAAAGATGTATACAAATATTTCTTCTCTGCTCCATTGTATCCCCAACATTTAGCACAGTGTCTGGCATGTAGTTGGTGCTCAGTAAACATTTAAAAAATAAAGTAATGAGAAAAAGGACTTTGGAAAAGAACACAAATGATTGAAAGGATGAAACTTTAGTCTTTTTTTGGAATGGTGAAAGAGATTAGGGCTTTGTTAGAATAAATAAAAGAAGGACAAAAGACAATTACATATTGCAAATGTTTATGAGGTTATTATGAAACATACTTAAGAGATCTTCCTGAGACAAAATGATATCTACAAGGTACATTTAAAGACTATTTTACAATTGTAAATTTCACCAAACTCTAGAATACATTTCTATTAATTCCAAGGACTAGTTCTAATAAACATTTTCCAAAATATTTCTATTTCCAGAGGAAGCCATATCTATAAATTGTTTTAAAACCCAGATTGTTATGTGCCTGACATTACTTCTGGGTATAAAAGTAGATTAGTCAGCAGTAAGGTAGCAGCTACAATTGCTTAACAAGTGCCTAGTTATCTGTCTAACACAATGGTAAATATGTATAATATGTTAAAGAAATGGCTGCTGAAAGGCATTAGTTTATTCACCTCAGTTCCTTCTTGACTGTTTCTACTCTCTCCCCATTTTGCCCCTTCCTTAATTGCTTCCAGATTTTGGCTTTCCCCCAAGCTTTATTGATATAGTTGACATATAACATTGTGTAGGTATAAAGTGTACAACGTATTGCTTTGATACACTATGTATGGCAAAATGATTACCACCATAGTATAAGCTAACACCTGTGTCCCATCACATAGTTACCATTTCTTTTTTGTGGTGAGAATAGGTTAATTTTAATATTTTGAAAGGACATCCTGGCCAGCTTCTCAATTAGCTAGAAGATAGATGTCTTCATAATGTTTTAATTTTGTTCTGTTCCTTTGTAATTTTCTTAGTTTGAGCTGCTATAATAATATCATAGAGTAGATAGCTTGCAAACAACAGAAATTTATTTCTCACAGTTTTGGAGGCTGGTGATTCTAAGATCAAGGTGCCTGCAGATTTGATATCTGGTGAAGGCTTGCTTCCTGTTTCATAGACAGCTGTCTTCTTGCTATGTCCTCACATGGCAGAAGGGGCAAAGGAGCTCTCTGAGGTCTCTTTATATGGGCACTAATGCCATTCATGAGGGTGACCTAATCACTTCCTAAAGGCTCCACCTCCAAATATCATCACATTGAGGATTAGGTTTCAATATGGACTTTGCGGGGACACAAATACTCAGTCTATAGCAAGAATGATGAAATTTTTTTCTTTTTCACATTTTACTGCCAATGAGATGTCCCACCTTAACTTTGAAATGGAAGTCAGTTTTCCATACTTTGAGAAGAATTTAAGTTAAAACTTTCGAAAATCTTTTTATTTCAGGTTGATTTATCAAAGGATCTCCCTCACTGGAACAAGCTTAAATCAGAAGAGAAGTATTTTATCTCTCACATCTTAGCCTTTTTTGCAGCCAGTGACGGAATTGTGAATGAAAATTTGGTAAGATTTTTGTTTCCACTTTTGTTCTCATTCAGCAGTTAAATGATAGTAATGGTGGTAAGATAATCAGACTGAGTCTGAAAAATGATGTCTAAGAAATGAACTTAACTCTTGAAAACATTTTTTCTGATGAAGTGTCAGAGGCAAGGATACATTTCTGTTATTTGAACCCCCAAAATATCATGAAATCAAGCATATTGTACCAATCAAAACTACTTACAAGGCATAAGCATGAGTTTGATTTTACCCTTAGATAGTAATCCTAATAGAGAACCTGCACCTTAATAATCTTTCCAGAGCTCTGCCATAGAGCACTGGGTCTGGCTTCCCATTTTTAAACTTCTATTATGGTTGGTTAGAAGACATGCTTTCTTATTAAAAAGAATGGGAAGATGCAAACTTTCATTATAAGCTTGTAGGGGCTTCAGTAGATCTAATTAAGGTCAATTCTACAAAGCAAAATAATTATTTTTGGTAGATGTTCTAAAATTTATTTGGCTTTATAGGCAGTATCTCCACCTAATAGGTCAGTTTATTTAATTGCTTAAGAATATAGTATGCAACTAATTGTGGAGGGTTGATGGATTAAGTAGTACTGCTTAAAATAATTCATAAGGTCTTTCTGACCTGTCTGTGGCATGACAGGTGATTTTTAAGTGGTAATTCTGATGTCCAGATTCTGATTTGCAGTGTTTAATGAGAGCCCATAGAATTGGATATATTTGTTTCCCTTATCTTCTTAGGTGGAGCGCTTTAGTCAGGAGGTGCAGGTTCCAGAGGCTCGCTGTTTCTATGGCTTTCAAATTCTCATCGAAAATGTTCACTCAGAGATGTACAGTTTGCTAATAGACACTTACATCAGAGATCCTAAGAAAAGGTATTACTGCTGGGATTTTATTTACAAAGGTTTATCCTATTGCTTGATTATGTTAATATTAAGGAACTAAATATTAGGGAAAGATTATTCAAATATGGAAGTTTAGGAGTACAATATTTTCTATTGCTTAATAATGTGTTAGATTAAAAAAAACTTGTATAGGACCAGTAAATCTTTGGATAGTATATCTTAAAAAACTGTTCACACACTGTTCTGTTTAGAAATTAAATATTCTAATTTAGTCAATTTTGTATAAGACCAGATCCAAAGCACTAATTTGAGTTTTACTTTCACTTCTATATTTTATGGACATGCAAAAATACAGAAAAACTACAGGTCTGTTGCATACCATAGAATTGCATAGAATCAAATATAGTCTGATTAAAAACAAGTAAATTGGAGATTCCCTGGTGGTCCAGTGGTTAGGACTTGGCACTTTCACTGCTGAGGGCCCGGGTTCAATCCCTGGTCGGGGAACTAAGACCTGCAAGCTGTGTGGCGCAGCCAAAGATAAAAAAAAAAAAAAAAAAAAAAAAAAAAAAAAAAAAAAAACTTTGCCATTAATCTTTTGTTTTTACAGGGAATTTTTATTTAATGCAATTGAAACAATGCCATATGTTAAGAAAAAAGCAGATTGGGCCTTGCGATGGATAGCAGATAGAAAATCTACTTTTGGTATGTAGCTTTAATTTATATATGATCAAATTAGCCTTGGGTTATACAATGCTATTTTACATGGTGTAGTATCACTATTCCTAAGAATTAATTCGAAACTGGTGAAAAATAATCTAAATCTATTATCTATTCTGTTTATTAAATTGAAAGTTGAGAGGTTAAATGTCAGCGCATAATTACAGGTAAATAAGAATCAGTCACATAGACTCTGACAAGAATATTAGAGCAAGACTATATGCTTTCAGTAATGTTTATTTTCCCTAAAATAAAGCAAGTCAAAGTCTTAACATTTTTCAGGGAACAAATATGTCAATTAGTGCACTCAACTAAGGCAAGAAACAGTTTGCAATAACAGGCTTATTTTTCACAGATAAGTTAAACACAAACACCCTTTTGGGTGAGTTGAGATCCAATAACATTTTTTTACGGAAGCGATTAACATTGTTTCTTATAATATAAATATTTATTACATTTAATTAAAATATTCAGATATTTAATTTAAATAGCTCTAAGTACCTTTCTTATTTATTTCACAATTGGTTGTCTTTACTTTCTGGTTTTATTCATCATGTGGGGAAAGAGGTCTCAAAATTTTTGGTCTAAGTACTCCTTTGCACTCTTAAAAATTATTGAGGACTGGTTATATCTATTGATATTTTCATATTAGAAATTAAAGCCGAGAAAATTTCAAAATATTTAATTATTAATGCATATTAAATTAACAGTAATAACCCATTGCAGTTTGAAATAAATAATGTATATTTATGAAAAGAAACACTGTATTTTCCCAAAAAATTGGAATGGCCTAGTTTTGGCCATTCCATTCTCACTGGAATGAGAATGGCCTAGTTTTTTATTTTTGCAAATCTCTTTAATGTCTGACTTAATAGGAGGATAGCTGGATTATATCTGCTTCTGCATTCAATTTGTTGCAGAATGTTGTTTTGGTTGAAGTATATAAAGAAAATCCAACCTCCTTCAGATATGTAGTTAGAAAAAGGAGAAGTATTTTACCAGGCTTTTCAGATTGTTGTGAATATGTTGTGTAGCCTTTGGAAAACACCACTGTATATTCATGAGAGAATGATGGTAAAAAAGATAAATAGTGTCTTATTATTACTATGAAAATAGTTTTGACTTCACAGACCTCCTGGGTCTGTGGATCTCCAGGGATCCCTGGACCACACGTCAAGAACCAGTGATGTAGTGTAAGATATGGGCAAGATGTAGTGTATCAGGGAAGAAACATATATGTCTGCATTGCTTTCAGTTCATTTCAAGAATGAGAAAAGCAGTGATTCTCAGTGTGCATAAAATCATCTGGAGAATTTGTGGAAAAATCCTGCCGATTCCTGGTCCTCACCAGAGAGTGATCTGCATTTTATACTCAGCTGATTTTCTCACAAGTGGATTGAGAAGCACATTTTGAGAAACATTGGCTTTAGAGAAAAACAAAGGGAAACGTCAAGGTGTTCAATATGCACTGAAAAGATTAGTGTGGATAGAAAATGATGGACAGGCTCACAGAAAGCATGTCTTTCATGATACTACCAAAGAAGTAACCTAGAAATAGAGAAAATAGAGGAGGGTGGCAGTCATCCTGTGACAATCTGCTTAGTTTTTTTAAAAAGTGAGATATACTGCTTAGTTTTTTAAAATATCTTTAAAGAACTTTAAAACATTAAATATATAGATTCAACCTTAATATACGTAATGAAATTACATTTCAAACATCAAAATAAGTATGAGTTACACAATCTTATTGCATTGTATCATAGAGGTTAGCTGTATCTTAAAAATACATCCTACTTTCCTATCTAAAATCATGAGGCCTTTACAATTCGTTATAGCTTTTAGAAGAAATGTTTTGGAACATTTGTAGCTCACATCTATTCTTGAAAATTTGTAAAATTTACCCCTCATAATCCTTTAATCTTCTCCAAAAAGAATAGCCTTCTATAATTATTTCTGTTATGATTTTCATTCTGTAGCATTCATGTGAATGCATAGAATAGTTAAAATGACAATGTTCCTCTTATTCAAAGTTTGTATAAAATTATAGTCTAGTTCCCTTATAGATGAACATTCACATGACATCACATTTATGTCAATTAAAAATGAATCAGTTATACCTATTATCTTATTAATAGCAAGATGAAAATATAGTAATCTATGTTAAATTAATGATAACTCTCCATCCTAAAACAAATAAGTCACTAGTCTAAAGAGCTATTTTTGTTTTCAAAAGGGTCAACAGAGCATAGTGTTCAAACATACATGTATGTACATATTGCATTCACAAACACGTACCTGCAAAAAAAAAAAACAAACACGTACCTGCACTCACAGGCATGTGTGGTGCACAGATATATCACCTCATTTTTGCGTGTGGAAGGCTCTCCTTTGTCCACATTCCAAGACCTGCAGGAGTCCAGTGTTGGACCTAAGACCTGAAGTTGACATACCTTTCTGCTCTAGTAGGTAGAGGTGGCAAACTTCCTCCTCTGAAGACTTGGCCACAGCACTAACTTGTTGATTGTGTTTCTTGGCAAAACAGTTGTGATATTATTATTAAAAAATATATGTAAAAGTATATATTATACATATATAAGCTTGAAAATGTCTGCAGTATATGATATTTCAGAAAGTGAGACTATTTTTTGTCTCCCAGGGGAAAGGGTGGTGGCCTTTGCTGCTGTAGAAGGAATTTTCTTCTCGGGATCTTTTGCTGCTATATTCTGGCTAAAGAAAAGAGGACTTATGCCTGGACTTACTTTTTCCAATGAACTCATCAGCAGAGATGAAGTAAGGAATGAAGTATTCTTCTACTTATATTTGTAATCATAGCTGCTGTTCATTTATTTTTCCTTCTGCTGAAAATACTTATGGTGACACAAATATCCTGTTAATTAAAATAAAACAGGAAGTCATTTCTTCCTTGGATTTTAAGAATCTGTGTTTTCTTCCTACCTCTCTTACTGTTCCTCCTCAATCTCTGCCCATCCTTATGTACCAATGTACTCCTGGGTTCCCACTTTGGTCGCTCTCCTTCCCTATACATGACCTCCTGGCTGATCTTATTTATTCCCATGGAATCAGCTGCCACCTAGATGCTCATAACAATTAAAACTTTATCTGTAGCCTGGTTATTCTTTCCTGAGCTCCAAACCCATAAATTCAAGTGCATGATAGACGTTTTCTCCTGGAAGGCTCCACAGATATCTCAAACCTAGTATCAAGCTCATCATCTTTCTCCTGAAATGTGTTCTTCCTGTTTTCTCTGTCTCATTGAGTGCCTCTACCTTCTACCCAGTCATACGAATTTGAAATTTGGGAGTCATTTTAGATTGCTTCTTCTTTTTTTTTTTTTTTTTGCTATATCCAGTCAGTCACTAAATCTTGTCTCCCTCTATCTGCAACACTCTTTCCATCTTTTCTACCATTTTTGTTTTCATCTGTTGATTACCTTCTCACAAGTTGCCACTTAAAACTTTCCTACCCCAATTAGATAAAACTGACCACTCTTTGCTCTATGTATTCCTTTGAAACCTGAACTTGTCCCTACCTTAGAGTCCATAACATGTATTGCACTTCTTTTTTTTTTTTTTTAACATCTTTATTGGAGTTTAATTGCTTTACAATGGTGTGTTAGTTTCTGCTTTATAACAAAGTGAATCAGTTATACATATACATATGTTCCCATATCTCTTCCCTCTTGTGTCTCCCTCCCTCCCATCCTCCCTATCCCACCCCTCTAGGTGGTCACAAACCACCTAGCTGATCTCCCTGTGCTATGCGGCTGCTTCCCACTAGCTATCTATTTTACGTTTGGTAGTGTATATATGTCCATGCCACTCTCTCACTTTGTCACAGCTTACCCTTCCCCCTCCCCATATCCTCAAGTCCATTTTCTGGTAGGTCTGTGTCTTTATTCCCGTCTTACCCGTAGATTCTTCATGACATTTTTTTTTCTTAGATTCCATATATATGTGTTAGCATACAGTATTTGGTTTTCTCCTTCTGACTTACTTTACTCTGTATGACAGACTGTGGGTCTATCCACCTCACTACAAATAACTCAATTTCGTTTCTTTTTATGGCTGAGTAATATTCCATTGTATATATATGCCACATCTTCTTTATCCATTCATCTGTTGATGGACACTTAGGTTGCTTCCATGTCCTGGCTATTGTAAATAGAGCTGCAATGAACATTTTGGTACATGACTCTTTTTGAATTATGGTTTTCTCAGGGTATATGCCCAGTAGTGGGATTGCTGGGTCATATGGTAGTTCTATTTGTAGTTTTTTAAGGAACCTCCATACTGTTCTCCACAGTGGCTGTATCAATTTACATTCCCACCAACAGTGCAAGAGTGTTCCCTTTTCTCCACACCCTCTCCACCATTTATTGTTTCTAGATTTTTTGATGATGGCCATTCTGACTGGTGTGCGATGATATCTCATTGTACTTTTGGTTTGCATTTCTCTACTGATTAATGATGTTGAGCATTCTTTCATGTGTTTGTTGGCAATCTGTATATCTTCTTTGGAGAAATGTCTATTTAGGTCTTCTGCCCATTTTTGGATTGGGTTGTTTGATTTCTTGTTATTGAGCTGCATGAGCTGCTTGTAAATTTTGGAGATTAATCCTTTGTCAGTTGCTTCATTTGCAAATATTTTCTCCCATCCTGAGGGTTGTCTTTTCATCTTGTTTATGGTTTCCTTTGCTGTGCAAAAGCTTTAAGTTTCATTAGGTCCCATTTGTTTATTTTTGTTTTTATTTCCATTTCTCTAGGAGGTGGGTCAAAAAGGATCTTGCTGTGATTTATCTGATAGAGTGTTCTGCCTATGTTTTCCTCTAAGAGTTTTATAGTGTCTGGCCTTACATTTAGGTCTTTAATCCATTTTGAGTTTATTTTTGTGTGTGGTGTTAGGGAGTGTTCTAATTTCATACTTTTACATGTACCTGTCCAGTTTTCCCAGCACCACTTATTGAAGAGGCTGTCTTCTCTCCATTGTATATTCTTGCCTCCTTTATCAAAGATAAGGTGACCATATGTGCGTGGGTTTATCTCTGGGCTTTCTATCCAGTTCCATTGATCTATATTTCTGTTTTTGTGCCAGTACCATACTGTCTTGATTACTATAGCTTTGTAGTATAGTCTGAAGTCTGGGAGCCTGATTCCTCCAGCTGTTTTTCTTTCTCAAGATTGCTTTGGCTATTCGGGATCTTTTGTGTTTCCATACAAATTGGGAAATTTTTTTGTTCTACTTCTGTGAAAAATGCCAGTGGTAGTTTGATAGGGATTGCATTGAATCTGTAGATTGCTTTGCGTAGTAGAGTCATTTTCAGAATGTTGATTCTTCCAATCCAAGAACATGGTATATCTCTCCATCTATTTGTATCATCTTTAATTTCTTTCATCAGTGTCTTATAATTTTCTGCATACAGGTCTTTTGTCTCCTTACATAGGTTTATTCCTAGATATTTTATTCTTTTTGTTGCAATGGTAAATGGGAGTGTTTTCTTAATTTCACTTTCAGATTTTTCATCATTAGTGTATAAGAATGCCAGAGACTTCTGTGCATTAATTTTGTATCCTGCTACTTTATCAAATTCATTGATTAGCTCTAGTAGTTTTCTATTGCACTCTTGTCTCTCTCCTCTACTGGACTCAAGTTCCTTGAGTGCAGAAGCCTTGTCATTTATCTTTGTGTTCTCAGTGTTAGACCATTATAGCCATTTGGGTCACATTGATTGACTAATCCTGGCTCCTCAGCTTATTTCTAAAGAGACCTTGTCAAGTTACTTAACTTCTCTGAGCCTCAGTTTCTTCAGTTATACACCTTAACAGGCTTTTGTTAAAATGCAATGAAACAATATGTAAAAGTACTTTTTGGGAATCCCCTCATAGTCCAGTGGTTAGGACTCTGTGCTTTCACTGCTAAGGGGGAGCAGGTTCAATCCCTGGTTGGGGAACTAAGATCCTGCAAACTGCATGGCATGGCCAAAAGAAAAAAAAATGCTTTGTATAATTACTTTGTGTTGTTTTGTGTCTTTAAATTTCTAATAATTTTTATTATTAATGTTATATATGATTATTATAGAGAATTAAGAGAATAAAATCATTCAGTCTCAACACGCAGAGATAGCCACCTTCCATATGTTGTATTTCCTTCTGGACAATTTCCTACATTTAAACCTATGTAAATATATACAAACATATTTTTATAATTTGAGATATTCTGCGTTTTTCATATTTTTTTGAGCTAAGATCATCTTTTTTCACTAAGCAGAATATTATGAACATTATTCTATGACATTAAGCATTTTTCAGAAACAGTTTTGTTAGATTATATATTACATATCCTAATGAGTACATGTATCATTTATTTGGCTATAAGTAGAAATTTAGGTCGTTTCCTGGTTTTTTGTTTGTTTGTTTTGCTATAATGCAAAATGACTATCTTTGTATATAAGCTTTGTCTCAATTTCATACTATTTTCCTAAGGTAGATTCCCTAGAAATAAAACTACTAGAGTATAAGGCATGAACATTTTAAAGGCCATCATACTCACTTGCAGATTTCTTTCCAGAAATCAGATAACAATTTGTAGCCCCGCCTAACAATATATGAACATGTCTTTTCTTACTATACCCTTACCAGATTTACTTGTTAAATATTGGATAAATTTGATAGGAGTAGTTAGTATCTCATTATTAGTTTTAGTTGCATTTATCTGATTACTGCTTAGATTGAACATTGTTTTCATAGTGATACTAGTCATTTGTCTTTTTTTCTGTAGTTACCTGTTCTGGTCTTTTGCTTTTATTACCGTCGGTATATATTCCCAATGCACAGTAACTGATTGGGCTCTTTCAATAAGTATTTGTTTATTGAGTTTGTTATATTTATCACATGAATATAATATAAAATATGAATTTTGTTATATTTACTGCAAATATTTTCCCAGTTTGTCGTTTGCTTTTTAATTTTGTTTGTTCTTTTTTTTTGGGGGGGGGGCGAAGTAGAAGAGGATAGCTTTATTTCTTTGCTAGGCAAAGGGGGACACAGTGGGCTCCTGACCTCGAAGAAAACTACATTTCTCTGTTCGAATCTGCCCTTTGGAACTCAGGGAAGGTCATGGAGGCTGGAGTCTTGCCTACAAGAAATGGGGGACAAAAGGGCCTCCAAGCCTGGGAGCCCCAAAGGGCCTCACTCAGTTTCACTCCACCCTTTTCTTTGATATTCCTCAATCTTGAGGACAGATATTGGACAAGAAAGGGAACAATCATTTTGGATAGAGATGTTAATCATAAACGGAGGAACCCTGTTTTAGGAAGACTTGGTTTTAATCCTTACTTCGGTTTTTATCTTTCCCCAAATCTTTCAGGGAAGTGGGTGATGACTGTTCTGACTACTTCCTGCTCAGATGGGGCATAGTCCTGCCTAATTTTGGGGCAATAGATAACAAATTAAACATATTTGAGTTCCACATCCTGGATCCGAGTCTTATATGATTAAGATCTCAATTCCTTGGTCCGGTTAGAGGTAAGAGTGACGACTGGAACTTTAGTAGACAGAATGGATCTCATTCCCTTAGGAATTCAGGATAGGTCTGAAGGCCAGTTTGGAACTGGTACTTAGGAGAGACTTGTTGTAGCCAGTTGTTTCCAAACTATCCCTTGTATGGTGAAAACCCATCAAGGCAATCCTGAAGACCTGGAAATAGGAAGCTGACCACATATCTAGCCGTTAGAATTATCGAAAAGAATCAGCATATGAATCTATAGGTAGAAGGTATGAGAAAGGCTAAGAAAACAGAATTTTCATTCCGCTTGTCGGAACAAATACTTAAGTTTCCCGAAGGGTGAGATGTCCACTTCTCGGGAGTCTGCTCGCTGGCTGTAGGCAGGCTTGGCTGGTCAGTCTCTGGTAATCTTACTCTGGTGTGATGTACCCATGGCTTTACTCCATTCCATTTTAGAGAGACGTGAGTAGTAAGAAGAATGTTATAGGATCCCTTCCTAGGATCCCTTCTGTTTCTCTTTAAGCTGCTGCTTAGGTCCTTGCTCTTTCCATACTTTCAGCAGCACCTTGTCTCCTGCTTTGAGGGGATGCAAGAGAGCTTCCAGGTGAGGGGGAGACCTGTGGAACATAAACTCATCCATGCATACAGTTAACAGTTGACCAGTCTGTTGTACATACTGTTTAATTTTTTTCTTCCTGTGTTAGAGATGTTTCTCTTTTTTACTGTTACTACTTTTTCCCTTCTGGCTGGAAAGGCTTCTACTCAACCTTGATCCAGGTGTAATCCTCTTAAATCTTTAGCCAAAATCTCATTGAAGAGGGTGGGGGAATTTTTAAATCCTTGTGGCATCCTTGAGTTTGACATAGCTCAGAAAATCCCAAGTTTACAACAATACAGGAATGAATGTGTCTGAAATCACATCCACAATGGTCATGTAGTTTTATCATAATTACTCCATTTTGACTTTCAAATGCATTCCCCATGTCAATGTTAAAGCAGATGTACAATGCACGTCTGAAAGGTCACAAAACAGGCCACTTTTTACCGCTTTTTAAAGTTAAACCATGTATAGACCAGAGTGACTTCCTCATACCTCAATATGTGCAGATTTTTTTCTTTCATTTCCCCTTTTGATTGCAAGTCTTCCAGTAGAAGACATTGATGATCAAAATATCTGTCCCTTGGTGCCAGGGTGATTCAGCTGTTTGCCCCAGGTGTAGATCATGTCCCTTGGTGCTAGGCCTCCTTTGTATTTACCTAGTCAATCCACATTGGGGGAAAACTGATCAAGTATAGTGAACAAGCAAGCACAGAGGTATGTTAATGAGGACATGCTTTATAGGCTATACATTTTATCATTTATACCCAATTGTCACACAAGCATTGTACATGTGCTTTCAGCAATAGACCTAAAACAAGCAGTGGTACATGATGAGTAATTACACTCTGATACCTTCACTGGGTAGTTTTCCTTTCCTCCTAAACATCAGGGCAAAAGTGTGACTAACACAACAACTTTCATAAATTCAAACTTCAATTAACAGAACTAGAATTTCATATCTATTGAAACATAATCCTTTTCTCTAAAATTACCCCCATTTTCATAACCCAAGAGTCTCCAATTTCTGGAGGGACTAGGCAGAGATAAAAGAATATTTCAGTTTTTCCTACAGAGGTGTAATTTACCCAATTGTTCTAAGTCTTAAGTAGCTTGAGGGGAAGGGCTTCCCTATGTCTGGGAAAACCATAAACGTTATTTATCAGCCCACTCGGTAACTAATCCTTTTGCTAACTTTTTATGAAGCCATCAGATTCTCCATTAAGATTTTAAAATTTCTTAACCAGCTCAGCTGTATGATATGAAATTTATCAGAGACCTGTATTTGTCAAAAGGGGTCCTTCACATAAGTCTTCTTGAAGATGAAGTACCTTTGCAAAAGCATCAGAGTACAGCAGCAGAAAAACTTAAAAGGGCTCAGTTAAGCATCTGACTGCAATGTAATTGGTAAAGAAACTTGGTTACAATAACCAGGATTACATTTAACTTGACTGATTACATTTAATTTAACATACCAAATAATCCTAGTTAAATATTTCTCTCTGAGATGCCTCAGGGGCCCTCTGAAGAATCTCAAAGTTAGCTGGAGATCAAAAGAACCTTTAGAAACTGCCAAACAATACTTACTCATTTTATACAAAGTGAACAGATTTCAAGGGCAAATAGGAATCTGGTCTTGCCCTGGCCCACTCCCAACAAAATCCATTTACCCAAATAGATTTAACCCAATCTTTGAAAATCCTGATCATGCACAACTTTAAAAACATGTGCTTTCTTATGGAGAATTATTCCTAAAGAGTTTACCCAAAAGCTCTTATCTCACTTGCATTACTTAACATTGATGACTCTAAAGACATGTCTATATTAATCAAACCAACAAGCTTAAGCCACCTTCAATAGCAGATATTAATTCAGTACTGAATATTTCCCAGATCATGTGGTCCTAAAATTTATCTTGGCCATTTTTCTAGACATTTAGATATAATTTGTAAGTGTTTACTTTTAAGTCAATTAGATAGAGCTCATTTACAGGTTAACTTTTATGTAAAGACTGAACCAGAGATCTGAATTTTTTTGCTTGAGTTTAAAAAGGCCTTCTTTCCCTGCCTTTTTCTTCAGTCTCAGGAACTAGAGATGGTCTAGATAAAATACGTGTTCTGGCGGGCCCAGGCACAGGGGGAGAGAAATAACAATTCCTTTTCATGGGGGAATAGCTGAAGATCTTCCAATTTTGTAAAAATACCCTGGGTGGGGTGTTATAAGATGGAACAGAGCTCTGATCACCCATAACAAGGCTAGTCCAGAAGGGAAAATCCCAACCAACATTCTGCCACAGGCAAAACCAGACACAATAGGACGGATTCCCTGATGTTGTCACACGTGAGCCCTGTTATTCAAAGACGTCTCAACCGGTCAATGTACTGACATGCATACTTACAACAAACATGGTCCCATGAACAAAACATGTACAACTCTTTTCTCAGTCTTCCTTATTTTCTTTTCCCTTCAGAAACAACCAGCTCTAGGCAAAATGACTTTCCTTTCTCTTTGTACCATCAGCTTGTTACCTAGCTGCTCACTTTTATTATGTAACTGCGTGAATGCTTGAACATATGGAATTTCTCCTGTCTTTCTATTCCTATGACAAAACAGCTCTAGCTGGAGAATAGTATAATAATTTAGGCTACCATTCAAAGACCATCTTTCCTCATTTGGGCTTCCCTGGTGGCGCAATGGTTGGGAGTCCGCCCGCGGATGCAGGGGACACGGGTTCGTGCCCTGGTCCGGGAAGATCCCACATGCCGCAGAGCGTCTGGGCCCGTGAGCCAGGGCCGCTGAGCCTGCGCGTCCGGAGCTTAAGCTCCGCAATGGGAGAGGCCACAACAGTGAAAGGCCCGCATACCGCAAAAAACAACAACAACAACGAAAAAAAACAAAGACCATCTTTCCTCATTTTCAAGAACGTACGTTGGCCAAACAGAATTACAATAGAATTTCATTTTTTTCCTAGTTATAGGTTTAGAACTATAGGTCGTTGAGTCTGCCAAGATTTTTCCCAGGGGGCTATCAGTTGGAGAAAGAGGAGGAGAAGGAGGGGAAGGGGAAGAGGAAGAAGGAGAAGGAGAAAAAAAGAAAACGGAGAAGAAGGAGAGGAGGAAGAAGGAGGAGAAGGAAAAGAAGAAGAAGGAGAAGAAAAAGAAGGAGCACTTCCTATATTTGATTGATAGAACATTCACGAGCGGACTGAAAACAAAACAGAACCCTCGCCAGCAGACGGAAGCCTTATGCCAGAAAAAAACAGACAGCACAAAGCTCAGAGTGGTTGCTTCCAAGTCCTACTTATCCCATGACCTTTGTCTAAGCTGCGCCTTACAGGTGGGATTTCTGAAACAGAAAATCCCCAGATGGGAACCAAACGTTCCCCAGATGGAACCAAAAGTTCTTCAGAGGGACAAAATTGAAGGAGCCTGGGAGTGCACTCCCAGGGACTTACCCAGATTCTGGCAGAGGTGTTGCGACATCAGACGCTATCTTTTCTGCTTCCCCAAAACAATTCCTAGGAGTAGGACGTCCAGGGCGGTCCAGGCAGGAGGAAGAGAGGAAGAGAGGAATGTCCTCAAGGCAAAAAGGGCCTTGGCAGTTGCTAGGGCGGTCCCTCTTCCTCTGTCTATTCCCACCTCAGAGTTCCAGCTGCCAGGATGGCAGACAGGGTTATGACTGGGGGCTCGGCCTCCAGGCAAGCGTCCCAGGTGATCTGGCTTCTAGGGACACCCCCCCGGACCGTCCCCGAGGCAGTCCCTTGGTGATCACCAAAATTGTTACCGAAAGCTTGGCCTCTCTGTATACCCGTGCCAAATCGAATCTCAGGGGACAGAGTTTTGGGTGAAGTAGAAGAGGATAGCTCTATTACTTTGCCAGGCAAAGGGGGACACAGTGGGCTCCTGCCCTCAAAAATTGTGTGTCCCCTGTTTGTTCTTTTAATGTACAAAACCCTGAAATTCGTGGGATCTACTTTCAGAGATGAGTTAAATAGTCACACATACTTTGGTTTTGAACATTTAACTCTTTAATGTCATTGAAATTTCTTTAGTACAAGTATGGAATGTAATATAAATAAAGCATAGGATAAGTTAGAATGTAACTTAATTTTATTTCACACACTCTTCGGAAGTTTTTCCAATTCTCTTTAGGTAATCCTTCCTTCTCCATTGACTTGTGATGTCTTCTTTATTATATATTAAGACTTCAAGTATACTAAAATCTGTTTCAGGGCTTTTTCTTTTTCATTAACCTATATGTCAATATCATGCCATAATAAACTATTTTAATTACTGTAGTTTTTTATGTTTTGATAATTAGTAGGCTAAATCTCATAAGTTTTATTTTTAAAGTGTTCTTAAAAGATTCTGCCCATTTAGTCTTCCAGATTAATTTTTTAACTTAAAAACAACCCCACTAGGATTTTGATTAGAGTCGCTTTAAACCTCGAAATTAATTTTATTCCCTTATTGATTTAACAATTACAAGTGCCTGCCTTTGACTTACTCATCTCTGTAATAGGTAGCTAGCTGTCGGTTCTAATCAACACTACGTTGTCACCTTTCAGCAGTTCATTTGAAATTCAGCCTTTGGTAATTTGAAATATCCTCTTGAGTCAAGTGGAGGGGGTATGTTTCACTAGTAAATTTTCTAAGATTAGCTATTTAAAGAGGTTTTTTCCTAATGGTTTCTTCTGGGAATAACAATTTAACTAGGTAAATAATCCTTGGAAAACAACCCTTGATTTGAGTCTTATCTTTCAATTGTCTGGGTTTTTGTTGTTTCATTTAGAAAAAGCTAAGCAGCTCTGATTTGTAATCCTCTAAAGTGTGTAGTCCTTCCACCTTCTCCTCCCTTGTTGGCTTACAGATTCATTTCTTTTTCTTTGTAGTTTAGAAATGTTAATTGACTCTGCCTTGTTGTCTGTCTCTAATTGTTAATTTTGTTTAGAACTCCATCATCTTTCTATGTCTCTGACCTTTCTCTTTTTGTTTTTTTTGAAATTTTCGTCTGTTGTTTTCAGCTTTATACCATCTGTTCTGTGTTTTGAAATCCCGATTATTGTAGGTTGAATCTCCTTGCTCTGTTCTCCAATTATTTAATTTCTATATCATTTCATATATTTGCATAACTATTCTGTTCTCCAATTATTTAATTTCTATATCACTTCATATATTTGCATAACTATTCTGTTCTCAAGGTATTTCACAATTTTGCTTTCTTTTGTCGTTGAGTTATCTGCAATGTCATTTCTGCTTTATACAGCTTCAGATGGTATCCTTAATTCTTCAGTTTCCATTTTCATTACACTGAATTTATTTCTATCTTGAGCCATTCTTGTTTAATATAACTTGTGTTTTTGAAATCTGTGAGTTTCACCTGTTCTTTAAATACTTAATTGTTTTTCAATCATTTCTTAATTTTTTAAAAAACACTAAAAATGAGCGAATTTGCATTTTGATTCTTCTTTGTTTTCCTTTCCAAAATGCTTTTGGTTGCAGATTTGTTGTTAATTAATTCTTCTTTCATGTTAATGAACTGAGATTTGCTGGCATTGAAAATTTTTCATTATAGGTTATTATAATTGGCATTTTAATAAGGCTTGAAGAAAAGAAGTTCCTGACCCTGTTAATCCTTCTTCTGTCTTCCAGAAGTTCGGTGTTGCATTCCTAACTACTTTATATAATGCCTGATGCATCACTGTGTGGAAAATAGCTGATTAAACGTCCTTTGACAGTGATATTTTTCTTCTATTTTAGGGGCTTCACTGTGACTTTGCTTGCCTGATGTTTCAATACTTAGTAAATAAGCCTTCAGAAGAAAGGGTTAGGGAGATCATTGTTAATGCTGTTGAAATTGAGCAGGTAAGCAGGAAAGCTTACATAATTAGCACATCTCTCTTTCTTTGATGTTTGTACCATTATTTCATTAGGTTGACACATGAAATTGCCATTTTGTAGGTCAAAATAGGTGTCAGCAATATTATATGGTCAACCTGGCAGTACCAATAGATGATGTATTGCAGTTATTATGTCAACTTATAATTTGGTTTATAAGTCAGTCTTTATTATATATTAAGATCTTATGTATACTATAATTTGTTTCAGGACTATTTTTTTGTCTCATTGATCTGTCAAATTTCATGCCATAACAAACTATTTTAATTATCTTAGCTCTCTAGGTTTTTAGCTGCTAGCGGGCAGTGATGGTTTCTTGTTTTGTATTCTTAAACTAGCAGGGTATCTAGCTTGAAGCATGCATCAAATGTTCACAGAATGAATAAATAAATGAATTAGTGAATAGTAAAGTATGATTTAGGGCATGTAAAGATCTCTAACTAGAAAGACCTGGATGCTTCACTTAGAGTACTTTTATCATTTTAAAGAACTAGTTGAAAAGTAAAATAAGTTTTTAAACTTCTTTTTAATAGTGCATACTTTAACAGCCATAGTTTTCATATTGAGAAGAGAGAAAAGGCATAAATCTTGAATCACTTTTAGAACTAAATCCAAATGGTTAATATGTTTTTTTTTTCTTTATTAAAACTTTACCACTGTGTTTCAATATAATTGGCGTTCAGTTTATCTCCCAATTCCCAGATCCATTTCTATTTCTTTCTCATTTTCTCTATTAATTGAGCTTTCTCTCTTTCCCAGTTCCCTTTCATAGTCATGTTCCCCACAACAATCATCTTAGGTGAATCTTTTTCTGGGTATTTCAGAACAAAGTATCTCCTTTTTTTCTATTGAGAAAGCATAAAAATTCAGGTCCTGTAAGTGCTACTTTAAAAAATGCCGGTAGTGTAATAGTTTCAATTTACTTTGGCTATATGAGAATGTGAAATAATAATGTGAATAGTAACACCCCAAACATTTTTAAGCAAATGAGCGTTGTTTGCCATGTTGAAAGAATTTATCCTAGTGTACTTTCCTTGAACAAGATCAATGACTTAGAAGATTAATAAAATTAGAACCCTCTTTTTATTTGGAAAACACATACAATTTATTGTTCTTTCTTTCTACTTTATTCTGTTTTTCTTTATATCTCAGGAGTTTTTAACAGAAGCCTTGCCAGTTGGCCTCATCGGAATGAATTGTGTTTTGATGAAACAGTATATTGAATTTGTAGCTGACAGATTGCTTTCAGAACTTGGATTCTCAAAGGTAAGGTGTTTAAAACGTATCACTGCTAGCTAAAATGTTATAGTGAGGTAAGGCCTCTAAAATACGTACTATATTTCACTGAAAGCTTTTGTAACATACTAGTCTATTTTTTTTAATTGTCCACAACAGCCTTGTTTTACATCAACAAATTGATTTTACAAAATCCTTAAATGAAACTTAAATGAAATTCATAACAGAAGTACATGCTGATAAATCTTAGAACTAATAAGCTCAATAAATTACATTGTAATACATAATTGTAGGTATCTGTTTAACAGGACTATCTTTAAGTAATTGGATTCAATATGCAAATATATGTTTACCCTCAGATAAATCCCCATGTGTCTGTGTTATAATTTGTGGGTTAATGCTTTTAAATAGGAAATCATTATTAGGAAGACATTAACTGTCATAATTTGACTCTTTGAACTCAGTTGTCTTTAAGTTATTTCTGTCATTTTGTTTATCAGAGATAATGTACCTGAATTTTCATGTGTGCTTTTCACATGACTTAAGAGGTGGAGGCTGCAGCCAGACTACCTGGGTTTGAATCCTGATTCCACCACTTTCTAGCAATGTGACCTTAGGCAAGTTGCTTAACAACTGTCTCAGTTTCCTCATCTGTAAAGTGAAGATAATAATAATCCCTACTACAGATTATTGTTGATGAGTTGGTATACTTAAAGCACTTAAAATAGTGTCAGACATATAGTAAATGAACACTAAATGGTCATGTTGTATTCATCATAAGTGGAACATTCACAGAAATTTACTATGTACTATAATATGTTAATTAGAAATTATAGGTTTTGATTTCTCAGCATGGAAATGGAAGTTTAAATTAATGAGAAGAATTATGAAATCCATGATGCTGAGGTAATCATTACCTTTCTTGGTAATACATTTATTTTCTGGTAACTACAAAAATACTGTGATGAAAAAGTCAGATGGGGCAAAGATTTTTTGTAATTATAAACTGTAAAATATCACTATTTATATATTTTAGTTGCAAGATCCTCTCTTTTTACTGATCATTAGTGAGAGAAATAAAGTTTATAATTACATTAATATGATCTCTGAAATTTATAAACTATGTATTAAAAGAAATTGTTTTTTTTCCTAAGTTATACAATATGTTTGTTATAGGAAAGTTAATTTGTTTACTTAAACCTTAAAGTGAACTCACTATCCTTTAACCCACCACCATATCCTCACACCCACACATCCACATTCTCCTGCTTATTGGAAAACTACACACCCCTGAGTCTAGTTTTTCCTTTGGGAACTTGCTAACTCTAGATATATAAAACATGCCTCCTAAGAAGAAAATCTGGATGTAGTATAAAACATTATTTTTCCACAGGCCTTCAAAATATCTCAATAAATTTCAAAAAGCAGATTATACTGACCTCTTAGATTTAATGCAATAAAATTAGAAATTAACAATGAAAGATTACCAAAAAGTTCCATCTTCTTAGAAGTTGAGACTATATTCTTTAAAATGAGAGTAAAAATGAAAATATAAACTAATAGAAAATATAAACTAAATGGCATTAAGATTACTATATATCACAACTTGCAAAATGCAGCCAAACAGATCCTCAGAGGAAAATTTGTAGCCTTGAATGTCTATTAAGAAAGCAAGACAATTTAAATACATCAACTAAACTTTGAACTCAAAGAACTACAAAAAGAATTATTCTTATAATGCTAGTTTTTGGTAAAATAAGAGATTATTTAAATTAGCAAATGGTTGTCATTTATACAGAATTCTAAATAGAAGCCACATTAATGTTGTTTTCAACTTTTCTTTTAGTTTTGGATTAGTCAATAAATATTTGAGTACTTCTATGTGTCAAAACAAAGCTACTTAATTTAGGTTGGTCTTAGTTACTTTGTCCATGACATGAATGACTTGGATCAGATTTTTTGGAAGATACCCAGTTTTAAAATCCAGTGAATCTATGACTTGTTCTGTGCTCTTTCCACTGTATCCTGCTGTGAGTGATAACTCACCTTTTCACCGCCTCTTAGCAGTATTTCTGACAGGCAATTTCACAGAGTTCCACAGCTCAACCACACCCAGCATATGTACTTTTTTTGGAAAAAAAATACATATAGCTTTTTTAAGATATAAATCACAGAACATGCAGTTCACCTATTAATAAATGTACAATTCAATGGTTTTAGTATATTTGCAGAGTTGTGCAGCTATCACAACACTTTGAGAATATTTTTATCACCCCACAAAGAGACTCTATACCCATTAGCAATCAGTCATTTCCTTTTCTTTCCTCCATCCCCACCATAGCCCTAGGCATTATTAATTTTTTGTCTCTTTAGATCTGCCTGTTCTATAAATCCCATTTCATATAAATGGAATCATACAATATATGACACATACCATATACTGGTATATGGTATATACAAAGCCAGTATAATGTTTTCAGATTTCATTCATGTTACCATGTATCAGTGCTTTATTCTTTATTATGGCCAAATAATATTCCATTGTATGATTATACCAAATTGTATTTATCCATTTATCGGTCGATGGAGATTTGGATGGTTTGCTTTTTTGGCTATTATGAATAATACTGCTATGAGCATTCATGTATAAGTTTTTGTGTGAACATATGTCTTCATTTACCTTGGATATATAACTAGAAGTGAAATTGCTGGGTCATATAGTAACTCTGTTTTTAATCATTAGAGGAACTACCATACTCTTTTCCAAAGCCACTGCATCATTTTACATTAACACCAGCAGTATATGAGGGTTCCAGTTTCTCCACATCCTCACTAACACTTATTATCTTTTTTCATTCCAGTTTTATTGAGATATAATTGACATACAGCACTGTATAAGTTCAAGGTGTACAGCATAATGATTTGACTTACATACATCATGAAATGATGACCACAATAAGTTGTCTTTTTTATTACAGCCATCCTAGTAGGTGTGAAATGGTATCTCATTGTAGTCTTGGTTTGCATTTCCCTAATGGATAATGATTTTGAGCATCTTTTCATGTGCTTATTGGCCCTTGTATATCTTTTTTTAGAGAAACGTTTGTCCATTCAGATCCTTTGCCCATTTTTAATTGGGTTATTTGAATATATTCTTATCTGTGGTATTCCTAATTCCTGCTGGAATATTCCTAATTTAAAAAAATCCTCTTTTATTGTTTTTCATGGATCACGGAAATATCTCCATTTCCATCAAGCTTTATCTCCAGGCCTGCCTCTTGAATTCAGAAGCAGTAAAAAAGTTTTGTCAACTTATGTGCCACTTTTTGTTTGGGGTTACTATGGACAGCATTTATTCTGTCTTCCCCAATCATGGTCCCTTAACATCAATTTGATGATTATATGTTCTCTTATGAACTAAGAAACATATTTATGTCCACAGTACATTGTTGGTAATTTAATATTTTGTAGTATCATGTAGATGTGACTATCTAATGGTAATACCTGTGAAAAATGCCTATAATACCTATGGTGTTTTAGATTTCTCAAGCTGTGAAGACATTTTAGTCATTTTAGTTTGGCATTAAATCTTTCATTTCCATTTTAAAATAGTCTTTTTTTTTCTTTCTGCTTCTTTGAATACCAGAGATGCTCGTATAGTTTCTTTAAGAGGTTAATAGGTGATCTTAGTCATCTTAAAATGTATCAGCCTTGAGTGCTTCCAGGACCCTAGGGAATAGTGTGATCTTAAGGTGACTAGACAGGTGTTGGGAGACCTGAGTTATCTATTGTTCTTCTTGTGGGATATAATTTGGCTTCTTCAGAATGTCTAACAATATTTCTTTTCTTTTCAGGTTTTTCAAGCAGAAAATCCCTTTGATTTTATGGAAAACATTTCTTTAGAGGGGAAAACAAATTTCTTTGAGAAACGAGTTTCAGAGTATCAACGTTTTGCAGTCATGGCGGAAACTACAGATAATGTCTTCACCTTAGATGCAGATTTTTAAAACCCTCCCCATACATATCTAAACTTATCATTGGTAAATAGCAGTCTATTTTTCTCTGCTTAAAAAAAAAAAAAAAACCTAAAACATCTTCTTTAGGGCACAGGAGTTTGCTCAAAAGGAAATCCAAATATCAATCAAGTTGCATTTATAGAAATATGCTTTAATCTTCCTGTTTAACAGTCAGAGTATGACCTCTAAATGCTTTTGTTCATCACTAAAATAAAAGATGGCATTATATTTGTTAAGAGCATGGCGTGGGGGGTCAGATAAGAGTTTGAGATTCTGTCCTACTTTGTGTGACCCTTGGTAAATCAGTTAATCTCTCTAAACCTCAGTGTACTTATCTTTAAAAGGAATGTAATAGTAGGTCCTAAATTCATAAAGTGTGTATGAGGATTAAGATGCAAAATAAGTTCTTAGCCAATACTGCTGTTGCAGCCTCCTCCTCCTTCCATCTCCCCCTCCTATTATTATTATTGTTGTTGTTAGTAACAGTATTAATTGCAGTGATGTGATAAAATACTCCCATCTCCTCAAAGTAATTGTGATTCTAGGTCCTAAGATCTAGACTTAGATCTTTGTATTTTTAATGTTTTAGGAAGAACATAAAGATTTCCTTAAAAAGATTATAATTTTCATTAACATGAGAATAACTTCTTTGAATTTCTCAGTGTGTAGTTAAGGAAATTTAGTTCTAAGTTGCTTTGGGCAGGATACTTATGGAGTGGAATCTAGGAGGTTATCATGCTAGTTGACCTTGTAAGCAAAATGATTCTGCTCCTTCAGAAATTAAAAGGGTAATTTTAGCCAGACATAGCCCTGGAATGTTTAAAACCAGGGTGAATTAGCTAGAATAGCATTTCCCAAAGAGTATTGTAGAAGCTGTTAGCCCCTCTAGATATTTTGTGGGGTGGTGGGGAGAGATTCTGTGGTCAAATGAGTTTGGGAAATATTGTACACTCCATTCCCCTTTAGAATGTATAGTCAGTACATCAAAGACTGAGAAATTCTGCAGTACATAAACTGATTTGCCCCTGCATATTGCAAACCTACTTAACAAAGATCTGTTTTTCACCTGTTAACATCTCACCTAACTATTGTTCTTCAGAACATAGGTTGGAAAAAGCTGGCCTAGATAACCGTTCTATACATGGAGGAAGGGCCTGTGGACCAAGCAAGGGAGAACCTGGTAGGGATTATTGAACCATTTCAACTTTGTGCCAAGCTGAGGAATGTACCTGTGATTGACCTCAGCTATATTTCTTATACTCCCACAACTCTTATATGCTGTTATGAGACTTAATTCTTTTATGGAACGATGCCTGCTGCATGATAGCAGATGGTTAGGGAGACTGAGGAAAGGCCAGCATCTGAGAAGTCTGCTCCCTCTATCGTAGGGAACTGTCAAGAGGTAGCCTGAACCCAAGCAAGCAGTGGGTTCCCCACTCACAGCAAATCATTTTATACAATTCTGGTTAATAAGGTTTAGAAATTTTCTCTTTGCATAAATTTTTGCTCCATTCATTCCACAACTATCTAATGGATTAAAACTGGGAGTTTTCAAGTGGATGCAAAAGGAACAGGCCATAACTTTATCTGTTAGAGAGGATATCAGAAACTTGAGCTATTTTGGCCTATAATAATACCATTTATCTGTTCAAGGCTTCATAGTTTGCCGAGTGTTTTTGCATCACCTCATTTGATCTCACAACAGCCTTATGAGCTTGACAAAGCAGGTAGTATTGAAATTTTTTTTTTTTTTTATTTTTGCGGTACGTGGGCCTCTCACTGTTGTGGCCTCTCCCACTGCAGAGCACAGGCTCCGGACGCACAGGCTCAACGGCCATGGCTCACGGGCCCAGCCGCTCCACAGCATGTGGGATCTTCCCGGACCGGGGCACGAACCCGCGTCCCCTGCATCGGCAGGCGGACTCTCAACCACTGTGCCACCAGGGAAGCCCAGGATTGAAATTTATAGATGGAGAGAATGAGGCTCAGCAAAGCTCAATGACTTGGCCAGGATCTGCTCATACTCACTGTCCCTACAATATATTTTTTTTTCTTAGAAGTTGTCTTATTTCTGATATTTAGTCCTTTGCCATCCATCTTTACTTCGTTTTCCCTATTTTTCCATTAAACTATCACATACTTTAATTAAGGTACCATATACATTCATTAAAGTATCATAGTATCATAAACATTTTAACTATATTCAGGAAATATGTTCAAAGACATTCATCTACTGCCATACAAAAACTTACATTTGAAATTGATAACATATCGGTAGTGACATCAGAATGCAAGAAAAAAAGTTTTATATTGCATATTCCCTTTGTTTTGAATCCAAATCTTTCTCAGAGGTGATTACAGGTGCCTTAACATGAAGCTTATTTATCGTAGCAATAAACCTAACTGTACTGAGATGACATTTTAATACTGAAATACTGGATTTTTAATACACTGGTTTATTATATTCAGTATTCTATCCCCTTTTCCTGGCTTCCAGGTTTCATATTTATTTATTATGTTTAGTGTTTTGGTTCTTAGTTCTTAGGGAATCAAGAAGTTGTGGAATCTCTTTTTAATATTATCTGACAGGCAAAGAAAAAAATTCAGAGTATGTTTATAACTTTTGTTTTAACAGCACATGTATTTAAATCATTGCTATAGTAAAGTTGGTTATTTAAGAATGTAAAAACTAGTTGTTTGATGACAAATTGCATTTATTAAAAATATTTCCTTGTAGCCATGTAGAATCATGACTTGGAAGGACTCAGGAAGACTGATCCAGTGCTTTCAGACAGGGCTGTTTTGCTGTTCAGTTACATACAATAATAAACAATTATTCTTACAGTTTAAGCTTACCTCAGTCATGTCTTTATATACGAAATTTTTCCCGTTCTCTCATTTTGGAACATTCAAAATTTTCAGCTCCTTTTGCCACTTTGGTTTTCATTTGTTAATGGAAAACGTAATTATAGAGAAAACACAACAACTTGTATATTTAAAAAATAAATTATTTCATATTCAGAAATTTGCATTTTACATTTAAATATGCAAACGTCATACCACAGAATTCCCAAATTGCATTTGTGCAGATTAAGCTAAGGGCTGAATGTCACTAACTGATTTTCGGTGATAAAGAGAGCTGCTGCTGCTATAAGAATGCCAGTTGAATCCTGTAACCAGCTATTATGTTTTTGAACTAAGTTGAGTGAACTGGTAGCCAACTCAGGAACTCTTCCTCAGCAGAAATCTGCATGCGTAGCACAGAAGTGAAATCTGTATATCTTTGTTTTTCCCACCCTTCAAATGGTCTGCTCCTGTTTAGACAGCAACAGGTTTGAAGGAAAATCTGATATTTCTGAGGCATTAGGACAAAAGAATTTAAGCCTTTAAATTTGGGGCTTAATTCTGTTAAAGAAAATACAGGTGAAAATGAAAGGCTGAAGAATCTTTTTTGTACAGGTAAAAGCATAACAATTCAGTCTTTTTCTAAGTTTCCAGGAACCTTAACTTACGTATCTGTTTTACAACCGTGTTTTGATTTTTCCAAATGTCTGGTCATTTAGCAAAGCTAGTATCTACTGTTTACATAGAAAGGTTTATTAGGTGTGGTGTACTTAAATATTTTTAATATATTTTACATTATGGTCAATCCAGCCAATCCTGCATATATAGAATTTGTTTTTTTCCCCAAAGAAATGAGTTGTTCTGTTATTTTATTAGTTTAGTACATTAGAATAAACTGTATCATAGCTACATCATTTTGTGTATGTCATTTTTGAGTAAGAATGTTTCTTTGTAAGTGCAGGGGCTATCCTAGTAAAGGAATGTATATATTTTCTATTTGAGTATACAGATAAATACATATTGGTATTACTATGTTTAACTATTCCTCCTACCACTTTTCTTTGACCTAAGTGGGAACCCCCGCAGCTCTCTCTCATCTACTTTCTCCCAATCCGTGAGCCTGCCTTTCTTTGTGTCTCTTTGTATCCAGCTGAGATTCTACAATCTATTCTATTACTAGACGTAACATTCTCTATCAATACCCTGAACTTTGTTTTTCATCTGCATTTTTACCTTACATAGAAAATTCAAAGAAATTCCTCCACCCTGTTATGAAGCCACAATCCAGTTTTTCCATGTTTGCACCCCACCAGCCAAATACTGCTAGAGAAAAAGTCATGTAAGACAAATTGGATCTACTATACATTCATGATTACCTACTGTCTTAGTCCATTTGGGCTGCTATAAAAAACTACCGTAGAGAGGGTAGCTTAAACAAGACATTTATTTCTCACAGTTCTTAAGGCGAGGAAGTCTGAGGTCAAGGTGCTGACAGATTCAGTGTCTGGTGAACCTTGCTTCCTGGTTTATAGACAGCTGTCTACTGGCTGTGTCCTCACATGGAGGGAGTGGTAACGGAGCTCACTGAGGGCTCTTTTACAAGGGCACTAATCCCATTCATGAGGGCTCTGCCCTTATGACCCAATCACCTCCCAAAGGCCCCACCCCAAATATCATCATATTGGGGAATTAGGTTTCAACATAAATTTTGGTGGGACACAAACATTTAGGTTTATAGCACCTCCATCAGCATTGTCTGACAATCATACTACAGTTTCCTGGTAAACTTGTTCTCCATTCTCCTCAATTGCTTTTTCACGCTGTTTCCTCTGTCTGCTCCTACCCTGACTCCCCAAAGAGGAACCTATATCATCTCTTTTTTCTCTTTGGACTATGGGCACAACAGAGAGATTCTCAGAGTCAGCAGAAAATTTTGACAATTTAGGAGTTCTAAATCTAGAACCTAAGAACTTGGCAGTAGAATCCAAGATACCAATTTCTATGCATGATTTCTGTTCTGTGCAGTCATTACAATCAGAGTGATTAAGGAGAATATCTGTTTTGCCCTCCCTTCTGGGAATAACAGCCACTTGATTCTGGGAGCTGTTGCTCCCACTCCCAGCCCTGGTTCTTGCAGGGCTGCCAATGCTACTTCATCTGCACAATGTGTACTTCATATGTTTGGGCACAAGTGTAAGGCATGTGATCCAGGCGGGGCCGGGTCCTTACCTAAGGTTTTCTAATTGAAACAAAAGGAAAAGGATCACTTTTATTCTAACAACAAAACTAGAGAAAGTGTCCTACCTCTAACTCCCCCTGAGGCCCAATCTTATCCCAATTCTTTGTAACCTTTCATTGTCAAGGTAATAAATGCCTACGTTTTGCCTAAGATAGTTCAAGTTAAGTTTCTTGATTGGCAACCAAAAAGACCCTAAAAGCAGAAATTGGTTCCTGGAAACAAAACAAAAACAAAGTGATTGGCAAGAACCAGGGTGTTCAGGTGTGCATCAGTCCAGGAGCTGAGAGCCTGGAGTTTGCACCTTGAGCCCAGGGATTGCACCTTGGGTGGACCCTGAGAGCCGGGTGTTTGAATCTTCAGTGAAAGTGAAGTACTGTCTGGAGGACAAGGTGAAGAGTAGGGGAGGGAGGTAGAGTTGAGTTGTGAATCTCAGAAGAGCAGGGTTTTTACAGAAGAATGTAGTGTCCATGGTCTGCACACTCATCCTGCAATAAAAAAACAGCTGTCCTTGTTTTACGTGGCCTTTTCAGGTGACTTGTGCATCTGGGCTTTCTGCAACCGTACGCCACGTCTCACAACCACATCTGTGCTCTGTTCGTTTCTCCAAGTTGGCGTGTTTACACATCATAGGGAAAGAGAGCATCGCCAGTTTGTGTGAGTAATGGTCAAAGAGAATGTTCTTGATATTGTCTCACCAGTAACAATAGTGTCCAAGTTCTAAGAGGAAAAATGTGTGCTTCACTGTATCTTGAACATTTAATTCTCAACAAAATAATATTTTGTACATACCTTAGCATTTATAAGGTGATTTTTGCAATCATATTATTCCAATCATTTCATTGGTTCCCTAATTTTATGAGGAACTACTGTGTCATAATAATAGTTTATAAGGCATCTGAGGCTTAGACAAGTTAAGTTACTTGCCCAAGCCCATGCAACGAGTAAAAGTTAGAGGCAGGACTCCAACCCAGCTGTCATGGCTTTAAATCCCATCATTTTTTCACTGAGTGTACCCAAATTTCTATTCCTACTACTACTGGAAGCCTTTGGCTTCCTGCGGGTGGTACCTGCTCCGGAAGATCCTGGAAATGTTTTGCCTGAGGTCGCATTTCCTGACTTCCTCATGGTGGAGCCCTTGAGCCACTGGTTTCTAAGCCCAGAGGCTGCTCCTTTGCTGTGGAGCTAAGGAGTTAGATTTTGAAGAAAGACGACTGTTTCCAGTCCAGCTTGGGCTGCTTGGTCAGAGCGAGGCCTCTGGAAACATAGAAGGAATTCACGCTCAGCACTGGCCCTTTAGAAGGGCAAACTCTCAGCAAAAGCCCACAGGGAACGTGCCCCCTGGCTGGCTGTATAGAGATGAAAGTCTAGATGACAGTGCCACAAAGAAGCCCTGCATTTTAGCACCAACTGAAGGAGGAAGATCCTCTTTCCATAAACGGTGCCAAGCAGTTATGAAACAACTGACAAACCACACAGCCTTGTGAGGCATCAGAGCCTCGGACTAGTCACAGAGTCCCTTTGGCTTCTCCATGAGTTGGAGGGAGGGTGTGGTAGAGAGGAGAGGGGATGGTGGAGAGGGGAGGGTCAGAAATGGCAGAAAGGTGGCGCTTACCCTCTAGTCCATTCTGGGAGGATCTGGGGATGGAGGGAACATACTAGCTCTTGTCTATTGTACCTGAATAGGTCACGTGAGTTCCTTTGGCCCTGGATACCTGCAGCTCTCCTCTGCCTTGGTCTGAGGAGGGTGATCTATGTGGTCGGGGCAGGATGGGGGTATTTTCACAATTCGGAAATGGGAAGCAGGTTTCCTGGGAGTTAGGGGCCATTAAAAGATGCTTCATCCTATGAAGCCTAAATCTTCTTTTTTCCTTAACAATTCCTTTATTTTTGAGGCTTTAGGTCTATTACTTGGGAGTGAATCTGTGTCCAATCCTGTATTATTATTCCCTGTGAAGAGCAGGGCCCCACTGGCAACACTTTACACCTGCTGCACAGCTACAGGCTTGTTAAAACACAGAGTGCTGGGCCTCACAGTGTTTGATTTGCTGGTGTGGATGAGCTCAAGAATTTGCATTTGGAAATTCCACTCCTGGGTATATATCTCCTGGTCTTGGAGAGTCTTGGGGAGAGGCAGGAGGCAAGTGCAGCTCACCCTGGGGACACAGACACAGGAGGCAGCCACCCCTGGGAGCCCACCACTGGCAGGTACCATTGTGGAATCCTCCCTCTAGCCTCAATCTGTCTTGACCCAGTTAACTCACTTGCAACCCACAGAAAGTACCTCAAAATGTGGGACACTGCTATTGTGAGATGTGGGAGAGCACAGGCTTTAGAGCCAAACTACTTGATTCAAATCTTGGCACTACCAGTTACTGGCTGGATTTTGGCAAGTCATTATCTGTAAAAGTGGGAAGAAAAACAGTGTGGACTTCTTGTGTTGTTGTATAAATATGCAGAACACTTAAAAGAGCACTCAACACATAGTAAGCATTCAATAATTGACGCTATTGTCTTATAGCTTCTGTCTAGCACTAAAATTCTAACTCTATGCCTGGAACACTCCCATTAGTTTAGAGAGACCTTAAAATCAATAGCTCCTGTAAGGCTGAGCTATGGGCCTCTGGCTTTGTCACCTCTAACAATTTCATCAGAGTATAGGTTTCATTTCCATCTTACAGACTGATTTTTCAATTTTTTAGTATAAATTTCTAAATGGTCTTAGTATCTAGCATTTTAGTTGGCTGGGAAATATACTTGTGTGTTTCCTTAGCAAATAAGACAGCTTTACTCTGCCTACAACATTAGGAGCAAGTGAAATTCAGTTCACTGTAATTATCTATAAGGTGTAACATCGCTTTCTGCTGTTTTTACGAACATTCCCTTTTAAGGCTAATGCACAAATCACAAGCCTTCATAATGAATAATTCCCATTTGGTTCTATGGGTAGCAAAGTCAAGTAGCTGTAGTGCCACAATATATCATGGCTCTAAGAAGAAACTTCAATCCCAGTAGATATTATCCTGCTGTTCCTACAATGGATTGAGAGCTTGAGGGTCCAGGTTTGTGGCTCCTCTGCCTTGAAAGCCACTCATTGCACAAGGTGGGATTCAGACTGGCTTTCATTTGCAGTAGGGACCTCAGTTTGAGCCTAGGCACCACCACTGGGATTCAGGCATGGCTCGTATTTTGAGAGAACTGGTGTGGTGGCTCAACTGAAGTTTCTTTGCATGGGGTCTCCTGGGAGAGGATCAACTCTGGGGCAAGGAGGAGACAGATCTGATGGGTTTGACCCAAGTGCTTGGATGGGGCAGAGATTCTGAATGTAGCATGGAGGCCGTTGTGCAAACCTTCCCAGGTAGGACAAGGGTGAAGCTAGAGTTTGAAAGAGTGGTTTTACAGAACCTTGCCCATGTTGGGATACAAACCACACCAAGGATAATACAAAGAGGAGAGGTCCATTCCCCTTTGCAAGCCATCTTGTAATCGACTTTGGTGCCTGGCAGAGCAAGGGGGTGCCTGGTTGTTCCACCTTCTTGCTGTTGTAAATACACACACACACACACACACACACACACACGCATAGACATGTCCATATACAACTTTATACGTTTCCATGATTTTCCCCTGGGACAAATTGGGTCAAAGGATTGCAGAATTCTGAAGCTGTCCTGTTTTTTAAAAAAACTATGTATGGAAGTAAAATATGCATACAAAGACAGGTCTGTCTTTTTTTTTTTCTTTAAAATAATAGAGGGCTTCCCTGGTGGCGCAGTGGTTGAGAGTCCGCCTGCCGATGCAGGGGACACGGGTTCGTGCCGCGGTCCGGGAAGATCCCACATGCCGCGGAGCAGCTGGGCCCGTGAGCCATGGCCGCTGAGCCTGCGCGTCCGGAGCCTGTGCACCGCAACGGGAGAGGCCACAACAGTGAGAGGCCTGTGTACCGCAAAA
>NW_020837983.1:11992418-12091313 GCF_003676395.1 Aethalodelphis obliquidens | reverse complement strand
CCTCAGAAGAGAAATTTTTGTTTTTATTTTTGTTTTGGCCACATTTCTATTCCTATGGCAGATATGCTTAGCAGTGACCTCCAAAGCCATCCCCAACCCTTGCCTATTTCCAATGACAGAAGTTGGGAAAGCCACGCACTTGCTTTCCCAGATTCCCTTGTAGCTAGGTGTGGCTAAGCAGCCCAGTTTGGCTAATAAAACGTGAAGGAAACCTGCTGGGGTCTTACGGAGAAATAAGTTTTCCTCTCTGCTGAGAGTGAGTCTTATGAAAAGAAAATCTCTCCCAAAAATGCTCCTTTGTGCCCTGCCTTCAAAGAGTTGTGTGAGGATGTAATCCTTGGATCAGCGGCAGCCATCTTGTGACCATGAGGCAACAAGCATGAGGAGAAACAAAAAGGGCAAGATATTGATGATGGGAAGAGGTAAAAGGCAAAAGATGCCTGGGTTTTGAAGATACTGTTATATGGCTAGACCAGCCTTGGAAACTCCTACCTCCTGTTTTCCGTTCCATGAGACAATAAGTACCAAGATTACCTGGGCTATTCTTACTCATGGCTTCTATTACTTATAACAAATGCATCTTAATTGAAACATGCTCCCCTTTTTTAAACAATTCAAAATGAGATCATTATCCTTCTCTTATCCTGCATCCCTCACCCATAGCGTAGTTTCAGTACTCCCACTCTGATTACATTCTTTACAAAACATTTAAAAATGTTAAGACACCCAGGTCCATTTTTCAGCAATTCTGGCATCCTTCACAAATGTCCATTCCCACCTAGCCCTGGTTCAGCTTGGCTTTTCCACCTTTTGGCAGAGGACACAAGGTAACCCTGAGCAGTCAGCTGCCTTCCTTGTGGCTTCACCCTGCCGTCCACCCAGCTCCCCATTCCCCATGGCAGCAAGGCAAGAGAGGGTGTCCAAGGCACTCTTGGGTTCTGCTACTGGGCTGCCCTGCCTGCTTTTCATTTCAGGACTGAACCCCAGCACCCCTCCTTCCTGAGGAGGGGCCACAGTGGATGGGATCTCTGTGCTACTGCCTTTTAACTGAGACCATGTTAGAAATGCTTAATGTTCAAACCGGAAGCTTTGTTCTGAAAATAGTACACAAGGCGCTCGTGCCTGGAATACAAAGAGCTCAGGGATTCTTTCAGATTCAAAGACAGCTGGATTCGTTTTCCCTTCCACAGGTATGTTTGGGCTGAGAGAAATGTTTGATTGTGTTACCCCTGAATGGCTGGTTTTCTGTTGTGATTTAACTAATATTCAAGTTTCCTGTGACAGGAATAAATTACAGGGCTTATTCTATCCTGTAGCCCATACCTTTCACAGGCAGCCTAGTGGGAGACTGTGGAAGTGCGTGTTCATGCTGGGTGGGAAGGGGCAGGCAGATAAGGAATGCCCCCTTCCTGGCTTCGGGCTCAATACCTGAGGAGAGAGTGGAAGGGGGTGTGGCAGAGGCTCAGGTGGAGATACTGCAGGTGCATTTGGCACCAGTATGTGGCACAGTGAAAACAGTACTGGGTTGGGAGTCACAGAGAGCAGTAAGGTGGAAAGATGAAATACAATGGTCAGACAGATGAGAAAGATCTCAGTTCTACCATTTATTGGCCATGTAACCTTGGGTGAGTGGCTTAAACCCCTCTGAACCTCAGTTTTTCTATCTGTAAAATGGGGATGCCTTTTGATTTGAGGTTTAAAAGAGTATGAGGTGAGCAGTTCACTTCAGTAAAATAAGGAACCCGGATCTGAGCTGAGTGTACAAAGGGAAGAGTGCTGAGTGAGTGGAGACAGGAGTAAGGTCTCAGTTTGTGCCTGAGCTGGTCTTGGGGAGTTTTAATTGTTAAATAGTTTAAAGTGGTAGCTGACTCTCCTGTGGTCAGGCCAGGCCTTTCTTAAAGCTGTGTTACTCTCAGGAGAACCACTTGCAGGTTTATTTTATAGAGAAGGAGACTAAGGTCAGAAAAGTCAAGAACCTTGCCCAAGATTCCACAGCTATTGCAAGTTAGAGCAATAGCAACTGGAACTAGACCTAGGCAATCAGTTTTAATTTTAAATCTTCCTTGATAACTTGGCTTTTAAAACTTTCAGCCCACCAAGGGTAAAATGAATAAATTTCAGGCAATCCCCACCCTTGGTGCCCTTTCACCTCCCCTTACTCTCCAAACTTTCTCAACTATGAATTTTCCCACAGCTAACCTCATACTCAGTAGAAAACTTCCCCCCCAACTCAGGAACAAGATAAGGATGCCCACTCACACCACTGCTATTCATCATAGTACTGGAAGTTCTGGCCAGAGTAATTAGGCAAGAAAAAGAAATAAAATGCATCCAAATTGGAAAGGAAGAAGTGAAACTATCTCTTTTGCAGTTGACAATTTTACATATAGATATGAATTTTTTTTTTTTTTTTTTGCAGTATGCGGGCCTCTTCCTGTTGTGGCCTCTCCCGTTGCGGAGCACAGGCTCCAGACACGCAGGCCCAGCGGCCATGGCTCACGGGCCCAACCGCTCCGCAGCATGTGGGATCTTCCCGAACCGGGGCACGAACCCACGTCCCCTGCATCGGCAGGCGGACTCTCAGCCACTGCGCCACCAGGGAAGCCCTAGATATGAATTTTTAAACTTGTTCAGAATAAAGTGTAAAAGGCTGATGACCTATGAGTATTTTCTCTCAGAAGCATTTACTCTCAAATCAGTGCAGTAAATTCTGCATGTGAAATTTATTGCATCAATCAGCTGGTACAAACTGTTTTTTTTTCTTTTTCAATACGCGGGCCTCTCACTGTTGCGGCCTCTCCCGTTGTGGAGCACAGGCTCCAGACGCCCAGGCCCAGCGGCCATGGCTCACGGGCCCAGCCGCTCTGCGGCATGTGGGATCTTCCCGGACCGGGGCACGAACCCGTGTCCCCTGCATCGGCAGGCGGACTCTCAACCACTGCGCCACCAGGGAAGCCCCAACCTTTTTTTTTTTTTTTTTTTTATTCTTAACTTTTCCATGGCCACTGAAATCACAGTATCCACGGAGTAAACTGCCCTGCCCACATTGTCACATATTGTGTCTTCCCAGGCCCCTTTCTCCTCTTTCTTTCTCCAGTTTCCTCCCATCCTCCTCTTTTCACCTGTTTGAGGGAAGGATGGGCTCTATCAGTGGTTCTTAAAGTGTGGTAGCTGGATAAGCAACATCAGCATTACCTGGAAACTTGTGAGAACACAAATTCTCTGGCCCTGCCCGGGCTTACTGAGTCAGAAAACCTGGGTTGGGGTCCATAGATCTGTGGTTTAATAAGCCTGCCAGGTGTTCTAATGCACACCCAAGTTTGAGAACCACTGGACTATGGAATAGAGTTAAAGCAGTAATTTACGTCTGTCAGAGAATGTTGGAATATTAGCTAAATAACGGTAGGAAATAAGTCAGTGGCAATACAGTCAGACATGTTGCACCTAGAATGCCAACCCCGGCTTAGCTTGGCATCTTGGCAAGGGCTGCCTGTTTGGGCTGTTGCCTGGGCCCTGCCCCGGCCCCCTAGAGCTCCTGGGCCTCTGCCTGGCTCGCTCTTCAACCCCTCTCCCTCTTCCTGGCCCTTCATGCACTATGGCTCTTTCCTAGGCTGAGGAAGCTACCAGCCACCTCAGTTTGGTAACACTGTACTCTAGATAGCTTCCTCCTACCTATCACTCCAGATTTTGGTTCTGTGTCTCTGAAATCTTGGAGGCTCAGCATCTGGAACATTTAGTTCTCTCTTACAAGCGCATGGAAATGATTGCACTGGAGTTCCCATCACTGGAGATGGTTCCTTTGTGTCTTCCCTGTCATTGGGAAACCCACATTTTCTTCATCCAACCCTCAGAGCAATGGCACCTGGCTTATCTGCCTACTTCATTTGTTCAAGGATCCTTTCACTACTGATCTCATTCTCATCAAAGTGCAACTATATGGAGAGTTACGGAGGCCCTCAGATGAGAAGGTGAGGAGGTGGAACTTTTGTTACCTTTGAGACTAGCAGCAGTAAGATTTTCTTCAGAGGTTATTCCTGCTACCAGAGGTAACTTGTGTGAGGAGAGGGACCTGGACAGTGAGCCTTGGCAGTCATGGTATGCAGATTTATTTTCAGCGTGGAAGTTAAAATATCCCCAACTTTTGGCTATATGTGCAAGCCTGGTGGTGTATTACTGTAAGCCAGTGTTTGTCAAAGCTTGGGCCTTAGTTCACTGGCTTGGGAAGTGCCTGAGGGACCTGCTAGAAGATTCTTGGGCCCCACCTTATATCTGCTCATTTACACTTTCTGGGGGTGGTCCCAGAATTCTCATGCTTGGAGAGAATCTGGAAGTAATTCGTTATGTACCCCCCAAGATTTGAGTAGGTGTTAGATTAATTCCAGTCAGGATTTGCCCTGGAATAATCCATGTAATGTGAGTCATGTTGTAACGAGGCTCAGCTGTTATTGTAAATGCCCCCATTTTGTAAATGCTTCTTCTTGGCTGTCAGGAAATCATGGCCGAGTCAGTTTGTGGGCACAAATGAAGCCCCACTAAAGTCAATCTTCCACATTTCCTGCTCTTGCCCTCACCTGTTCCTGTGAAATCCGCAGCCCCAGGTATTTTGAGAGGCTGGCAAAGGTTGCCTCTCGTGGCTCGTGATCCAGGCACAGCCACCACAGGGGTCTGTTGCCATTTCCTCTCTGTCCCTGGCTCCCCCTGACACTGTCCTCCACTCAACAAGAGACTCCAGTGGTGCCCAGTGTGAAAACACCAGTGTCTGTGTCACGGTGTCATCTCCTGGCTCTGGACTTAATGCAGAGGTGGGGAGAATAGTTCCATCTCCAAGTTTGCACCTTACTCATCACCAAGGTCCCAAAGCAGTGCTCTGTATGCATAATGTCTTTCAAATTCCCTCATGAAAACAGTTCCTCCAGCATCTGCCTCAAATTTTTCTTCAGAGGGGTTTAAAAATAGTCCTGGGGATTGGGTACATATTCTCTCTCTCTCTCTCTCTCTCTGTCTCTCTCTCTCTCTCTCTCTCTCACACACACACACACACACACACACACACACACACCAACCACACACACAAATGCCCCTTAGGTCTACCAACCCGTGCAGATAAGCACCCTAACCCATGAGTTCTTCAAGGATCCAGATTCCAGTTGGAACTAAACTAGGACATCCTGATATTTAAATACATGCTGGACACTAAGTTTATTAGAGCCTTTCAGGGCAGGAACACAAAGTCTTTGACTTTAGATTTCCCAGTGCATTGTCTAGTGGTGTAGCCAGGACTCCAGTAGCCACAGAGATCTCCCTCCTTCCTATAGAGCCCCCTTGCAATTGAGAACAGCTGGTAATTTTGCTCTGCAAACTCAGTTCCACCCAAGAAGGTTGATCACAGTGTTCTGAGCACAGATGGCATCTTTGGAGCCCTTTGATGCTGAAGTTCGGCCCACCAGAGAAGAGGTACTTTTTAGAGATAGTTCTGTGGCTAGCAGGGAGAGTCTGAGCAGGACATTTAAAAATGGTAAGTAAAAATGTAATTCTAAGAATTCATTTTCATTGCATAGCTAAGTGTCTTGGCGTACGCATCTCTCACTCATAGGGCTTTTGATTTTGTTTTTTTTTGTGTGTTTTTTTTCCAACTTGATGTATTAACACTTAGTTCTTTAGCCCTGGGACAATTACCAACTTGATAGAATCATCACAGACTGGACCCGAAGGCAGCCTGCCTCTCATAGGGCTGTTGTCTGAGAGAATCCCGCACTGACCTTCAGCTTGGCTGACCACCAGGTCCTGTAGGGATCTGGACAAAGTTCACTACCCAGTGAATTCTGCTGCTGTCTTTACTATTGAATCTAGAAGATGGATCATGGTTTTCTCTGAAAGTTTGGTCTCAATGCTTTTGTTAGGAAGGGAAGGGAAGAGTGGAGTGACTCTAAAATGGATGTAACTGGGGCTTAATTTCAAAGGTCACAGATCTGGCCATCAGATGCCAAAATGAATGTAAGATCAATTTCCCCATAGGCAGCATTAAGATAGGAAATTGTGCAGAACTGTTGCATGATGCTTGGGCCTTTTAGATTAAGGATATAAATAGGGGTTGGAGTGGAATGAGGAGGTACCATGGATGGATTTCTTTGGAGAGAAGTGCTGTTTTGTTTTGAGCCCCCCTCTTTTGTGGGGAGAGGTGAAGGTACTTCCATTTCAAATCTAGTGAGGGGCTTCCATTGCACCCACTGGCGAGCTTGACCTGTTCTCCCTGCCCTAGAGAAACACAGGGGAGGTATCTGTGTTCACAAGCGAGAGAACGCAAGTGCTGTGGCCCAGAACTGAAGTGGTTGTGCTGGGGTGAACTTGCAGGAATTCCCATGAACCAGGGAGAAAGAGCTGGCTTGGATCTGCCTGAATCCTACCCAAGATGGCTCTTGCCAAAAGGAAGGGCACTCCAACATTGAGGATATGTGTGGAGTGGACCCCCAGGAAAGCAGAAGCCGAGGGGACCTGAAAGCTGCCGGATACAGGAAAGCTGCATCCCTTACCCTGTGGGATTACAATTGTAGTCGTCCATGGGGGACCCCTCCCCAAGTCTTCAGAAGACCCCCCAAAGGAAAGAACCAGTGTTAAACAGCTGCCAGTCTAGCTGAGGGAAGAGCCAGTTTCAGGAAGCGATTTCCTGTTCGCTACCACACCTCCGCCCTGTACTGGAGGAGAGGTAGAGAAGAAGCCGGAAGCGCCCTGCCCAACAGCTTCTTCGTGAAAATTAGGGAAAAGGCTATGAATGTGAGTGGCGGCCCTCCCCCCAACGTTGTTCAGCACCCAGTTTGCACAATCGTAAATGATGATCCTGAGACAAAACCAACCACATCGCTTTTTGCCACCGTAAGAAAATAGATTTGAACTGGGGGATGTCGGGGGGAGGAGGTATATTTGGTGTATTTTATGCTGAATCAAGTTAAAGGTTTTAATTAATATCTTGGACTGGACATTCAAATCATTCAGTTGATTTGTATTTGCAACTTATGGACACTAGGAGAGTGTATAACTCAAGAAGGAATAAAAAAGTTTTCATCCAGGGGCAGGGAAATAGTATGCTCATGAAATTAATTTTAAAATGTCATTGGGTGACAAAAATAAAGTTGCGTTTTGATTGCAACTCAATTTGTGCTTATTTAATGTACGAAGGAGGAAGAAAGGAGAGACAGAAATATTAAGTGAGTTGAATTGAATGAATTTACCCTACAGGTTTGAACAATTGTCTATATCAGCAAAATAGCAAACAGGTTTAACTCATGTACTGGGACTTTTTTTAAGTTGAAGAATTACAAGCAATGGATTCCAGGTGAAGGGAGATAAACTTGGACCCCTGGAAAGGGCCCAATTGATGTTGCTGGGAGAGTGAAGATGAGGTTCTCTAGGGAATGGAATTGTCACACTAAACATAACAAATATAGATCATGGCTCAAAGCCATCATCTTCATTGTGGGAACTGGTGGGTTGATAAATATCCTATTTGGTAGAGGACTTTGAGGAAAGGTCTGCAAGGAGAATGTAACTGCTGGCACTTAGTTCTTTTGCTGCTGGCAACCAGATACTGAGATCCCTCGTAAGCACTGGGTACGTGGCTAACCTAATTAAAGGGAGCCCTTACATAAGACATCAAGACTAACACCAGGTGCTTGGCTGGATTTGCCCAAGGTTCACTACCGAGGATTGGTTTGTGATATCTGAAGACATTTTTTAATGCTCCAGTCTTTGAAAACAACAAAAGGAATTAGCTGAGGACAAAAACATAGCTATGGATGAGTGATACACAGTCTGCTTAAAAAAAAAAAAAGAGCATTCACATGTATGTGAATAAGAAATATACGTCACAGATGTTTTTGCTTAAATATCAATTCCTTCTCAAGATTTTGGCAAACTCTTCTAGCCATGAGTGCCTAATCTCAAATCTGATTCTAGCCCACTTTTTCCAAATCCTGCCCTTCTGGTCCTGGCCTGTGTTTACTGCTAGAATTTCACACTGATCTTTACCTCTCAAGGCCACCATGCTGCAGCACATTCTTTTTTTTTTTTTAATTAACTTATTTATTTTTTGCCTGTGTTGGGTCTTCATTTCTGTGCGAGGGCTTTCTCTAATGGCAGTGAGCGGGGGCCACTCTTCATCGCGGTGCACAGGCCTCTCACTGTCGCGGCCTCTCTTGTTGCGGAGCACAGCCTCCAGACGCACAGGCTTGGTAGCCGTGGCTCACAGGCCCAGTCGCTCCGCGGCATGTGGAATCTTCCCAGACCAGGGCTCGAACCCGTGTCCCCTGCATTGGCAGGCAGATTCTCAACCACTGCGCCACCAGGGAAGCCTCTGCGGCACAGTCTTATGCAGCTACTCTGGCCTTGTCTTTTCTTGGCCTCAGGCTTTTCCATTCTGGGCTTGCTTTTGCTCACATTTTCTTCCATATTTTGCCCTCTGCATGGCCTCTGAAGACTTTTTCTTAGGCACCTGCTCACGAAAGCCAAATCTTCAGCCTTCAGATCTCTAAAGAAGTATATCCCAAACTTTTACTAATCATAGAACACCAAGAAAATGATATTTTTGTTTCCCACTGTAGATATGGAGCCCAGCGGAGGCTGTGGGTGACTAGCTCAGGGCTCCAGCCACTTGAAGACTGAGGGATCAGTGTCTTAGGGTTCACTTGCAGGGATCTTCTGCTCTAGGCAAGCCTGCCTTGGTCACGTAACTATGAGCTTAATGTCTGTGCTGGTTTTCTAGCTCTTTTTGGTCCCGCTTACCTCCCTGACTGCAGTGGACTCTGCTGTCCCACTCCGTTCAGCCTAGCCTCTCAGCCAGCTCTGGCTTCACATGGCCTGTACCCTTGCTACTCTGAGGGTGGGCCCCAGGCCACCACTGTAGACGTCCCCTGGGAGCTTGTTGGTCATGCAGAATCTCAGGTCACACTCAGACCTACTGATCAGGAATCTGTAGGTAGGAATCTTTTTCCTACCCTTCTGGTCATATACCTACAGTTTATTCTAATTGCCTTTCCCCATTTGTCTGTTGGTATGTTTATCTTCTCTGGAAACAGAGTAATACAAGTTCTGTCTTTGAGAAAGAAAAATAGAAAACAGGAATATGAGTCTCCCTTTAAGAAGGAAATCAGTTTAAATAGGAAAACTCTGAAGGAAACACTCGAACCATTTATTTCAGCACCACTTGTAAATTGCTTTCTTTTCTGTTTGCTGATAAGAAGAACCAAAGGATCCAATATATTTTTTACCTTCAAGAGCTAAATATTTACTCATTACTCAGATGGAGACAAGGTCTTGATTAACTTGGTTTTACTATTCTAGGTGGTAGTTCTTTGTCATTCGGTGTAGAATGGTAAGCAGTCTCTTGATGTCAAACTTACTCATCTGATATGTAAACTTACCATGTGTTTGTGCCCTTCAGGAACCATGAAGTATGTTTTAGGTAATTATAAGAAGTCACAAAACATGACTGGTGTAGGAGGTAATAATGGTTAACTGTACTTGTTAGTCAGTTTGGATATAACTGAACTTAAACCTTCCCAAGAGTTTTAAAGTCTGTTCCTGCCAAAAGCTAAGTTCCCTGTTCTAACACTCTAAAAACCATGTTCTAAGTTCTGGTATGTGAAACACCAGTTCTCTGTCTCCCCTTGTGTAGTGGTTAATATAAAATTTAAAAAGACAAAGTTCTGTTTATTCTTTAGTTCTACACATTCAGCACACTGATCCTATCATCTTCGGCAGGAAAAAATATCTTTGAGACAGAGCATTGTTAAGAAGACTGTCCCTCTTCCCACCAAACTAAATTTATTATATTTTACTGTTTCCTTTTATTTTTTATTTTTATTTTCATTTTTTTGCTGTATGCGGGGCTCTCACTGTTGAGAGCACAGGCTCCGGACGCGCAGGCTCAGCGGCCATGGCTTATGGGCCCAGCCACTCTGCGGCATGTGGGATCTTCCCAGACCGGGGCACAAACCCGTGTCCCCTGCATCGGCAGGCGGACTCTCAACTACTGCGCCACCAGGGAAGGCCCTACTGTTTCCTTTTATAAACTTTCTCCTCTGTCTGTTCAGAACCAGTGTTTTAGAGCCAAATTCTGCTCTCTATAACTGATAGAAATTATGTTTATGGCTAAAGAAATGACATATTATTTTTTAAAGCTTTATGAATAATCCCATCTTCCTAGGTTACTTGTACTACTCTGTAAGGGAAATTCTATAGATATGCACCAAGATGCTGTTGAATGAGGAAACATGACCTTAGGTCCAGCGTAGCCATTTAGAAGGAAACCAAATGTGGAGCTGGGCCCGGCTAGGACACCCACAGTGCACGTGAGTGCCTGTATCGCATGAAAAGTCAATGCCACGAACCCTCCATCTGGAACGCTTGCCAGTCTCTTTTGAAAAAGTTGGGGCATTTATTGCTCCTTTAGGTTTTAGACTTCCATTGTGATTGAGGGATGAGTGTTTATGGATACAGTTGTTATTTTTTCCTCCCTTCTTTGGAAGTAATACAGCATAGTGGAAAGAAGAAGGAATTTGGGCCAAACATCTGGCTTGGGATCTTAGCTTTACCGCTTATACTGTGTGACACTGGGGTTATTATTTAACCTCTGTGCCTCATTTGTTAAATGGAATAAAAACAAGGCTGCTGTGAGGATTAAATAACATAATACATGTAAAGCACTGAGAACGATGCCTGGCATTACTGAGAGCTCAATCAGTGGGTTTTTTTCCTCTCCCTTTCATCTGCCTCTCTCCCCCTGTTTCTTGGCACATGGATATAAATTTTTTTATTGAAGTACAGTTGATTTACAATATTATATTAGTTTCAGGCATACAGCATAGTGATTCAATATTTTTATAGATTATACTTCATTTATAGTTATTACAAAATATTGGCTATATTCCCAACATACACAATATATAATATATGTATAATATATGTAACTTATGTATATATTGTACTGTATAATATATCCCTGTAGCTTATCTATTTTATTGTACCTCTTAATTTTCTACCCCTACATTGCTCTTCCCCCCTTGTCTCTCTCCACTGGTAACCACTAGTTTGTTCTCTATGTCTGTGGGTCTGATTCTGTTTTGTTATATTCATTCGTTAGTTTTATTTTTTAGATTCCACATACAAGTGATATCATACAGTATTTGTCTTTCTCTGTCTGACTTATTTCACTAAGCATAATACCCTCCAGCTCCATCCAGGTGCATGGACATTTTAAGAAAGCAGATGAAAATGGGGCCAAGCACAGCTCTCCCTCTTTGTATTTTCTAGTATCAGTGTTCTCCAGTTCCACCTTTGGACCACCTTCTTTCTCTTCCATCACTGCATACCCTCGCAGAGTGATTTCATTTGTTTCCATGGTATTAACTACTTACTAGTCATATGTTGGTGACTCTCAGATACTCTTCCTCTCTCCTGAACTCCAGATCCACCTTTCCATCTACTCACTAGATACCCAGCAGACCCAGATGCCATTCAAATGGAACTCATTATCTTCCCTATCACTTGCAACATTATATTTAAATTCTTTTTATCAGTATATTTTGCTGAATTGGCTCCATGATCTTTTGAGGGCAGAGATTTTTTCTTATTTAATTTTGAATCCTTCATGTTCAGAACAGAACTTTCTTTCATGTTCAGAACTTTTTATCTGAAAAAAAGTCTTTATTTTACTTCTTTTTTTGAAAGATATTTTGCTGGCTGTAAAATTCTGGGTTGAGGGGTTTTCCTCCCAGTACTTTAAAGATATATCTCCATTTAGCTTGCATAGTTTCTGACAAGAAGTCTCTGTAATTCTTACCTTTGTTTCTCTGCATGAAATATCCTTTTTCTCTGGCTACCTTCAAGATTTTCTTTTTCTGTTTGGTTCAGTATGTTTCAATATGATGTGTCTGTGTGCTTTTGGGGACGTGTCTATCTTGCTTGGAAATTCTCTGAGATTTTTGGATCTATGGTATGATATAGTTCATTATTTTTGAAAAATTCTTAGCCATTCTTTTTTTCAAATAGTTCTTCTCTTATATTCATTTCCTCTTCTCCTGGATTCTAAAATATCTATCTCTATCTATCTATCTATCTATGATCACTGATATAGTCCCATACCTCCTGGATGCTCTGTTGTGTTTGCTTGTTTCATTCTTTTTCTTCTGTATATTTCAGTTTGGGTAATTGCTACTGATTTACCTTTCAGTTCACCTTTTTCTTTCCTTGACTGTCAATTCTATTGATGATATCATCAAAGGCACTCTTCATTTCTGTTACTGTGGGTGGGTGTATTTACTTTCTAAGTATTTTTATTTGATTATTCTTATCATTTCCATGTCTCTGATAAAATTTTCCATTTGTTCATGCATGCCATCTAGCTTTTCCACTAGAGCCTTTAAAATATGAATCATAGTAATTTTAATTCCCTGTCTGGGTCACCTCTTGGTTTGGTTCTATGGATTACTTTGTCTTTTGACAGTAGATTTTTTTCTTGCCTTTGTGTGTATATATATATCTCATAATTTTTTATTGAATGCTGCCCATTGTATGTAGATCAGTAGAACATGAGGTATATAGTATTCGTGCCTGAAAATGGGCACACAATTTCTTCTGCTAGACCATTAGTGTATGTATGTGTTGGGGGGGTGAGTTGGGAAGGATGAGTCAGTATAGTTAGGAGATGAGCTGAATTTAAGTGCTCTTGTTGCTATTATTATGTTCTACGTATCAGTACCATCAACTTCAAATTCCTCTGGTGTTAACCTTCCTAGGGTGGGAGCTGTGGTGCCAGAGAGTTTTCCTCAATGTTCCTGCTCTACTTTTAGCTTTCTGATTTCCTTGTGCACCTGTGCCACAAAAGGTCTCTCTTCATGCTCTTTTCCCTAAGTGGTAGACTACGGTTGTTTCTTACTTGATACTTGCTAGTTGGTGGGGGGCGGAGTTAGGAGTTTTCCTCTGTTATCCTGGTCTATTTCTGGTCTTAGGTCTTCTGTGTCAGCATTTTAGCTTGGAGATTCAGTCATCCTACTCCTTCCCAAGGAAGACAAACCCTGTCTTATATGTCTGGCAGATCTTGTGTGGGAGGGAGTTTCCTACTTCTCCATCAGTGATAGGAGACCTTTAATTGTATCGACATGGTATCCTGGGCCCAGGACTGTTTCCTGTCCTTCCCTCAGGGAAGCGTTCTTTTTCTTTTATGTTTTCCCCAGCTACAGTGGATCTTCACATGTTCCTTGGGGGCAACAGAGTTTGCTGCCCCACACTTAGTCACTTAAGGCTTTAGTCTGGAGAGGTGAAGGATCTGGGCAGGGTTTTATGTTTTTCTTCCTAGAGTCACAGTGTCAGAGCTGGGGTGGGTATGGGGAGGTAGTGTGATCTTTCTTTCCTCCCCCAACCAGTCTTTTGCTGGTGCTTGCCATTGGCTGAACCCAGCCAGAAGCCAGGTGACAAGGGAACCTGGCAAATACAATCCACAGGGGTCGGCCTCCCAGGACAAGAGCAGAGCAGGGAGGGTTGGGGATTGGAAGTGCAGGTGCAGGAGTGGAGAATAACCAGTGCGCATATGCATCTTTTATAATAATAATATGAAAATAAAAATAATAAGAAAGTCAGAAGTTGAGACAGTATCCAAAGGGATGGGCCACTGGATCTGGTTGGATTGGGAAAGATACAGAGATAGAAAGAATCTAATGCAGTAGGAGATGAAGTAGAGGTCCAGGCTCTGGAGGCCTCAGTGAGGAGAAGGTTGATGAAATAGGAGTGAAAAATTGAAGGAGCTGGAAGAATCAAACAGTATGCTTAGGGAGGAAGATGGAATCTAGAGTTTATAAGATTCTGTCAGAATTGAAAGCATGGCCATAAGTAAGGATGGCTGAAGTGGGTTGTGAGAATCAAAGGATTGGTGAAGCCAGGATATTGGATGGGTAGTTTGCTTAGATCTTGATGGAATCGAGGATAATAATAGCACAGAACTGGAGAGCAGAAATCTGGCACCTGATATTGTCCTCAGGAAATGCAGGGATGGAAAAAGAGATCTGATGTCAGTGACAAGGAGAGAAGGAGACAGGTATAACCTGTGTGTGAAAAGAGCTGTTTTTATATTACTATTACTGCTTCTACTCTTACTACTGTTACCACTATGACGAGTATGCTACTGTTATACTCAGGCCAACTTCCAGATAATAGTATGTGTTTTGTGGTCTGAAAGCATTAGTGGGGGAGCTGGGAGAGTTTTGACATGCTCCTTCTGGCTCGGTAGTTCCACTACCCTCATGCATTTCACACAATATGCTCCGGCCACTTTGAGCTTGCTTTTCTTAAATGGTGGCCATTTAAGTTGTTTTCACATTTCTCAATGCCATAAACAATTCTGTGCTGAACTTCTTCACATATATAGACATAACTAACATTTATTACCAGGCTCTGTGTGGTGGATATACCCTGAGATGGCACCCATAATCCCTGGTCCTGGTATTGATGGCTTTGTGTCATTTCCTTGTCTTGAGTGTGACCAGGGCCTGTGACTTACTTCTAACCAATAGAATACAACAAAGGTGATGGGATGTGATTATGTTACATTCCATAAAACTCACCCTTGCTAGCAGACTCATTCTAGACACTTTCTCCCTTGCTGGATTTGAAAGAGTAAGTGGTTATATTAGGATATCCAAGAGGCACGGAGCTAAGGGAAGTATTTAGGAGGTGAGGATAACTGCCATTCAAAAGCCAACAAGAGACCCTTCTCCAGCTGAGCCGCTGGATGGAAACCGTCTGACTGACACCTTGATTAAAGTTTTGCAGAGGACTCAGCTAAACCATGCCTAGACTCTCAACCCACAGAAACTGAGATAAGACATATATATTGTTTTAAGTAACACACTTTGTGGTAATTTGTTATGCAGCAATAGAAAACTAATATTCTCTGTAATAAATACTTTGCAGATATTATCTCAGTTGATTTTCACAGCAGCCTTAAGAGGTTTATGATATTATTCCAGTGTTTATAAATGAGGATTCTCAGGTTCAGGAAAGTTGAGAAACTTGCCCAGAGTCACACAGCAGGTAATGAGAAGGAATTTGAAGGCAGGCTTCCAACTCTAGAGCCCATGGTCTTAACCTGCCTTTGATAAGATTTCCAGATTCTTGGTTTTGGAGACACTGTACCGACCTTTCAAAAAGTTTGTATCAGTTTGCAGTTTTACCAACAGTGGATAAGGGTACCTATTTCTCAACATTCTTGCCAGTATTGGTTATTTGTTTTAAACATGATAAATTTACAAGTAAGTAAAATCACAATTTCTAAAATTTGCTTTTCTTTGAATATGTCCTCAGAATTTTTTGTTTGTTTTCTAGCTATATTTTCTCTTTCATGAGCAGTCCATTTACAGATAGTACTCTCTTGGGGTATTATGGTAAGAGAGGGCAGCTAAAGAGGGATGCATCTCTAATTTTTGTCTTTTCAAATAGGGAAATAAGTTTTAAATTAAATTAAACCCTTAGTGAAATGGCCACACAGAGAACTGACATAGAATGGCATTCTGAAACCTAAATGACCTGTCCATTTATAGTTTATATCCCGATTATAGAGCCCCTGGCTATCAAAGCACCTAAGAAAAACTCATTCCTATCTCAAGAAGGCAAATACACTCCTATGGATTCTACTTAGTCACTTATTAATGTATATTTTCTGTGTGCTTGGGTGAATGAATTCTGGAGCTCTGTGATTAATTTTTCTCCACTGTGCCTTTCTGAAAAACACCATCCTACAAATTGTGCTTCACCCAGTACAGTTTGAATACGCAAATAAAATAGCTTAACAGCGATTAAATTTAGAAAGCAATATTTTTTATGAATTTAAATTTGTCTTTTCCCTTGAGGGAACCCTACAAAGTTACGAAGTTTTGCAAATTTATCCAAGGAGGAAATACAAAATGACTGATTTCTGTGGTAATTTTTTCCATGGCATTATTATTGAGCAGATGTTTTGTCTTTCTGAATGAGGACAAAGAAATCATTTCAGTTCATGAAGTCACAAATTTCAGACACTTCTTTTTTTTTTTAACATCTGTATTGGAGTATAATTAATTGCTTTACAGTGGTATAACAAAGTGAATCAGCTATACATAAACATATATCCCCATATCTCCTCCCTCTTGCATCTCCCTCCCACCCTCCCTATCCCACCCCGCTAGGTGGACACAAAGCACCGAGCTCATCTCTCTGTGCTATGCAGCTGCTTCCCACTAGCTATCTATTTTACATTTAGAAGTATATATATGTCCATGCCACTCTCTCACTTCGTCCCAGCTTACCCTTCCCCTTCCCATGTCCTCAAGTCCATTCTCTACATCAGACACTTCTTAATGAGAATGGAAATAGTTTGATTATGAAGGTGCTCATTTTTGTGGTATAGTGGTTGATGCTAAATTTAATGGGAAAAACAGTTAGGATTGCAATACCCAGATTTTTCTAAATAGAGCATTCAATCATTAACCAGTTAATTAATGAGATTTATCACAATTTTTAAAAATTGAAGTAGAGTTGGTTTACAATGTTGTGTTAGTTTTTGGTATAGAGCAAAGTGATTCATATATATATATGCTTTTCCAGGTTCTTTTCCATTATAGATTATTACAAGATAGTGAACTGTGCTATACAATAGGACCTTGTTTTCTATTTTATATATAGTAGTGTGTATCTGCTAATCCCAAACTCCTGGTTTATCCCTCCCGCCACCTTTTTCCTTTGGTAACCATAAGTTTGTTTCCTATGTCTGTGAGTCTGTTTCTGTTTTGTAAATAAGTTCATTTGTATCTTTTTTTTAGATTCCACATATAAATGATATCATATATTTGTCTTTCTCTGTCTCACCTACTTCACTTAGTATGATAATCTCTAGGTCCATCCATGTTGCTGAAAATGGCATTATTTCATTCTTTGTTATGGCTGAGTAGTATTCCACTGTGTGTGTGTATATATATATATATATATATATATATATATACATACATATCTATCTATCTATATATATAACCACATCTTTATCTATTCATCTGTCCATGACACTTAGTATCATAATGTTTTTGAAATCAGAAATCTAGGATTTGTAATTACAGTAGGAACATATTTGTGAAAGCAAACATTACTTCCCCGGCCTGTGGAATGTTTCATAATTGAGCAAACCTTGTGTGGATTGGCTCATCATGATGCTATGAAGATGAAGAACTTGATGATGATTGACAAAGATACCTACAACTTATTAAGGGTTTACCATATGCCAGGAATACTATCTCATTTAATCTTCACCACAGTCCTATGAATAAGAGCTATTATTATCCCCAATTTACAGATGAGGAATCCAAGACTCAGAGAGGTTAGGTAGTTCAAGATCACATGGCTAATGAGTGACAGAGACAGCATTCAGACTCAGGTATGCTTGACACCAAAGACTTTGCTAGACCGCGTCATGCAACTCCACAAGCTTGTATTCATTTTTGAGCTACTCACAGGACTGAATCTCACATGTTGATTCCAGGGACACGGCCAAGACAGGATCACTGACAAAGATCTTTTTATTTTCCTCTGTCTTGTCAGGATCACCTTTCAGTCATTTCTCTGACACCTGAAGATACAGAGGTGTTTGTAACCCTGCCAAAATCCTTATGACTTGGAAATACCCTGTTTTTATCCCAAGTATATTTGTATTATTAGATACTGCAGGTGACTTTCAATGACTCAAATGGTCCTCTTACTTGGAAAGACGATAAACCTAGCTATAAACCTAGTAAACCTACTTGGAAAGGTGATATACCTAGTTTACCCCAGAACTCCACAGCTCTCAACAATTAGAAACATGGTCATTTTCTCTGCAGCAGAAGCCCACCATGAGAATTATCCATGGTGGTTCCTTGAAGAACTCTCAAGCCATATGAGGACTTTCCAGTGTTAGACATGGTGCTGACTTTCTAGCTAGGCCTCTCTTTCTCTCTCTTTTCCTCCCTCCCTCCCTTTCCCTCTTCTCCTCCCTCTCTTTATGTATTTATTATATAGAGAGATGTTACAGGAAAAAATATGTATATCCATCTAACTTATCCCCTTACATTTCAAATTTTGGGATTCTGATTATTAGAAATAAAAATATGTTTATTATATGCTAAGACAATAAAAGAATGCTCTTTTAGGAGAAAGATCATAGGATATCTACCATACATCCAAAAAAATTTGGTGTCTTTAGATTAAATGTCTGTATTGTTAATTCTTCCGTCCCAGGAATATAGATCATTATAGTTATAGGCCTACTTTAGTTGGATTTCTGAGTATATGGACCCCTCTTTAAGGAGCAAAAGAAACCACCTTACTGTGGTAGACTATATTACTGTTTACCCATAATTTTGGTGCTCCTCTGTATGGTGTCTGTGTCTATTGGAAGATTAAACATCTCTGCCCTGTTGCACTCAGAAGTGGCCATGTGACTTGCTTGGCCAATCTAATGTGGACCACTTCTGAGCAGAGGCTGTGAGAGCCAGCTTGTGTGGTTCACAGTGCCACAACGAGACTTCTCCATTAGACTGAGACCCAAAGTTAAATCGAGTTAAAACAGTAGCTGGCCCTCATTGGACAAGTAGAAATAAGGGAGAAACAAACCTTTGTTGTTATAAGCCACCGAGGTGTTTAGAGCCATTTACTGCCACAGTATAATCTCGCCTATCATGACTGATACTCACCCACTCCCATTTGCCACTGCAAAACTCTCTAGGGAAGAGGCAGCCACAAAATAAATTTCTAGTGGTGATAAACAGTAGACTTAGAATTTAATATAATAAAACCCATATGGATTACAAACTCTCAACCTTCTTTTCTCTCCTGCTGGCTAGAACACAAGCCCTCTTTTCCATGCTGGGGATTTCTCATAGCCCTTCGGGCCAGTCTCTGGGCTGCCTATATTTCTTTGAGTAGGCTGCCATAACAAAATACCATCTTTGGGGTAGCTTGAACAACATTAATGGGTGCCTGACATGCCAAGGAAGGACTGGTGGAGGTGGCTGTGAAAATTTTAGTCACTACGCACAACATTTCCCTTTAAAAAACAACAAAGTTGCCTAAATTTGAAATGAAAGTCTAATTGCGCCTACTACTAACGTACAATTAAAATAATTCCTTGTTTTCTTTTCAACTGTGTTTACTTTGTTAGAATGAATGGAAGTTTCAGATCTTTTTTTTTTTTTTTTGCGGTACTCGGGCCTCTCACTGTTGTGGCCTCTCCCGATGCGGAGCACAGGCTCCGGACGCGCAGGCTCAGCGGCCATGGCTCACGGGCCCAGCCGCTCCGCAGCATGTGGGATCTTCCCGGACCGGAGCACGAACCCGCGTCTCCTGCATCGGCAGGCGGACTCTCAACCACTGCGCCACCAGGGAAGCCCCAGATCTTATATTGGGTTCCCTTGGAAACAGATTCTGAGACAAGGAGTTGTATGCAAAAGGATTTGCGGGGGGTTGTCTTGGGACTCACTTGCCCTTGAGGAAGACAAGATTGGTTAGAGTGAGAAGCTAACCAGCAACATGGTTGCAACTGAGGCTTCAGCTCATCGCTTGAGGAGCCCTGGAGGTGGGAAAGCCCTTCATAATTATATCACATGGAGGCAAAAGGTCCGGCCGGCCTTCGTAACCCTGCATCAACCAGTCATGGCTGTGGGATGCCCTCTGGGTAGGGGCATAGCCTTGAGCAAGGCATAACCCTGTGGCTGGGGACAATGTTCAGTGAGGGACACAACTGTGAGTTGCCAGTGGCTGATACTAGCAGATGGGGGAATAAGTGCACTGGTGCTTGGGGGAATGGCCCCCAAGAGGAGATCTGGGTCAGATGCTGTAGAACCCATTGCAGCCAACCCTTGCACCATTCATATTGACTTGCTTCTTTTCAAAAAACTTTTTTTTTGATGTAGACCATTTTTAAAGTCTTTATTGAATTTGTTAACAATATTGCTTCTGTTTTATGTTTTGGTTTTTTGGCCACTAGGCATGTGAGATCTTAACTCCCCGACCAGGGACTGAACCCACAACCCCTGCATTGGAAGGCGAAGTCTTCACCACTGGACCACCAGGGAAGTCCCTGACTTGCTTCTTATAGTAAGTTTGCCCCACTTCAAAACAGCTTTCATGGGATTCTGGTTGGTCTTGTGTTCTGGGGTGTGAGGATAAGTGGGGCTACTCCTGCTTCCAACCCTTGGTCTCCTGAACCCATGTATTCTTACAACTGCGACATTGCTTCACACAGTGGTCATTGATTTGGAATGGCACTCAATCCTTTCAGTTTATTTTCTCTTAAGTGGCACCTCAGCTACGTCTTTAAGAGGCCATTCTGCTGCTCAGGCTGATGGCTTCTGGTGGTGTGCAACGTGAAAAGACCAATGGATGCCATGGTTATGTTCCCATTGCTCTACCTTCTTTTCTGGAGACTGAATCCCTCATTCTGAGGCAATGTTATGTGGCATCCCAACACTCCAGTAAATCAAACACTCTGCAAGTCCTTGGCTGGTGATTCTGGGCCAAGGCTCTGCAGGAAGGAAAGACAAACTTATGTCCGAAATAAGTGTTGATCTCAGTCAATGTAAATTGCTGCCTCTTTCAGGGTGAAAATAGTCATTTTCTGTGAGAGTTGGTGTCAGTTCAGGGGGTTTAGCTCTGATGCTGGCAGGTTGGACATTCAGCAGTGGCAGTAGCTAGATCAGTTTTGGTAAATGGAAGTCCATGCTGTTGGGCAGAACCTCCATCCCTGCCACCATGGCTGTCAGTCATGAGCCCATTGTGTCAGCACTGGGACAGATGATGTTGGAGGCTGGCTAATGATACGTGGCCAGTCATTCTATCTGCTTGGTTGTTTAATTCCTTTTCCATTGTAGATCATCTCTGTCAGGTGTTAGCATATGATACATTGATACTTTTACTCATTCCCATAAGCCCATATGTTTCTTTCTGAGCTCTTTTGACCCTGCTACTCTAATCTTTCTCTTTCCAGTTCCCTGACCAACCAGCCAAGCTGTGGCCACTCCCTATGGATTCATGTATATTCTTACCTCAGGTCCCTTCTTTTTCCACATACAGTGGGTGACTGGGTACATTGTCTGGAATGCTGCACAGTGGGAGGACTTTCCTATCTTTCAGAGCCATTACTAAGTGGTGACATAAATCAGCGGCAGACTCACACCAACATACCAAGCTGTGTTAGTCCACTCAGGTTGTCATAACAAAATACCACAAACTGGGTAGCTTGAACAATAGGAACTTGTTTTCACAGTTTTGGAAGCTGGGAGTCTGACATCAGGGTGCCAGCATGGGCAGGCTCTGGTGAAGGCTTTCCTGGCTTGCAGACAGTTGCTTTCTTCCCTTCTCACGTGGTGGAGAGTGAGCAGGCAAGTTCTCTGATGTCTCTTCTTATAAGGGCACCGATCCCATCATGGGGGCCCTACCCTCATGATCTCATGTAAATCTAGTTACTTCTCAAAGGCCTCTTCTCTAAATGCCATCACACTGGGGGATAGGGCTTGAATATATGAATTTGGGGGAGGATACAGTTCAGTCCATAGCACAAGCCAACCTACCCATGAGCCAAGATCAGCCTGTTTCCCTCCTCTTCCAGCTGGTAATAAGCCTCCCCTCTTCCTTCATGCAGCCACACACATGAACTGAAGTAGAGAGATTCTGGGCCTTCTGTCTCTGCTGCTTACTTGTACCCCTTGCTGCTTTGCCTGGTCCTTCTCCCTTAGGATGGATTGCTCACCTTTGAAAGAACCTGTTTCACAATGGGCAGCTCTGTCTGCACGGTCACTTGCTGTTCCATGCTCCGTCTCTACGAAGGTGAGATACTCTGTCCCAGCTAAGGCCTAGTAACATGCAAGTAGCTGCTTTTGAATTGTACATAGTGCATGTGTTACCCATAATGATGACAAATAACTTTTTTTAAATGTAATTTAATGATTCAGAAAATGGCTTTCCATTACCTTCAAGATAAAGTCTCCACTCACTCTGTACAGGCAATCCAAGGCCCTCAAAGACCCAGTTCCTGCCAACTTTCTGTCTTCATCACTCTTACCACGTGCAGACATAAGTGCTGTGTTCTAGCCCTGCGATTTCCACATAATCCGCACACTTATGAATCAGGGTGCTGGGAGGAAACAGATGATACACACAAAAGGGGTAACTGAAGAGTTTACTAGACTATTTACAAAGGTGTGGACAGGGTTTAAGGGGAATAAGAATGGAAGGTCATTACGCTTCTAGGCCGGAAGGGCCAATGTGAGGGAGCTGTTCCCAGGACCTAGAATGAGATGGGTCATCCTGGAGAGCTGGAGCTGTGGCCTCCCTGCTGCTGTGCAGGGAGGGAGCTGGGGGGCTGAATATGGAAACTTTGTCTCCTACTTCCCTCCACTGTGCACCTGCTGTATCCCGTTTGGCTGAACTCAATTAGAAGTCAGAAGGCAAGGGAGCCCTGAAGATGCATTCTGCAGAGGCCAGTCCCAGGGCACAGAGCAGAGTAGACAGGGGTGGAAAGTGGATCTGGAGAGGCAGTGCAATGTCAGCATATGCACTGCACTTCATCAGTGAGCCTCTGCACTTGCTTTTCCTTCTGCTTGAAAGGCTCACCTGACCCCACCCCCTTTCCTGTCCCTTGTTCACGTAATAAACTCATTCTCAACCATCAGGACTTATGTCCAGCCTTTCAATTTGAATAGCAACCTGTGCAGATTTCAGTTTTTGCATGGAGCACATTGCACTGTAATTGTTGATTACCTGTCTATCTCCCTGACCAGCTTGGGCATTCATCCAGTACAGCAGCTGGGCCTTTTGTATCTTTCTATTCTTAGAGCCCAGCACTGTGCCGGCACCTAGTGGGTGCTCATTACTTACATATTGACGAGTCTCTTTATATTCCTGAAAGCGGAAGGTCATTTCTTTTTGTAGCTCCTTTAAATGTAAACTGCAAAAGCTTAGTTACTACAGGGGAACAATATTCCCTTAATTGGGAACAACAATTCCCAATATTGTTGTAAAGTTTTAAAAACCCTTTCCTAGTTAGGGAACAAAGCCACTTACCCAGCATCCCATCACTAGTGATGGCTGAGAAGTGGGTAGAATCAAGGTCTTCTGCCTCCTAATTCACTGCTCTTTGCTCTCATCACTAGATGTCCTCAAATGAAAGTGAGTGCATCAGGTGGCCCTGTGGAGGTGGCTCACATAATTTTAGCAGGTGGCAATCTCAGAGGGACGATTTGAAATGAATGAGGTTAAATGCCTGGTTGAAGAAAATAACCCCTTAACAATTTTTTTTACTTTCAGAACTTTGCTGGGTCATTAAGAATTGAATTCCAAGAAAGGGAATATCCAGTTAGTTGGACCAGATTTTTTTCCATTTTTCTTTCCAAGGTGAAAACATGTAAGCTGCTCGAGGTCAGGGACCAAGCCTTCTTTACGTTTGTCTTCTGTCAGCCTTAGATCAATGTGTCAGAGGAACAGCGCATCATACAAAACAACCAGATGAGGTCAATCTAGCAATGCTTTGCGCGACTCCCGAGATGCTTACTTTGGTTACCTGCGCACTCAGAGTGGAGTAGGGTGGAGTGGAGTGCAGTGGCCACTAGTGATTCGATGTTCAGCATCCATCTCTCCTTCTGACAAAAGCATCCTGAATTTCCTGTGAGAAATTACCTCTCCTATTTCCAGCTTTGTTCTTTGGATGGAATTGACTTCAAAGCCCAGGTTGAGGGCTGATTGGCTAATTAGCATATAACACTCTCTCGGTTCCATGATCAGTTCAGAAATGAGCCAATGATGTGCAATGATACAGTCACTAAGAATCCTGGGGAGGAGACTCTCTCTCCCGTTGCTGGACATGAAAGAATAAGGATGTAGTTGCTGGAGCTGCTGCAGCCATCTGTGACCCCCTGGGGTCAGAGGTCAGACTAGGACCAAGGAAGTGGAGACAGAAATGGAGGGAGTGGGAACCATGTCAAACGTGGTGACATCGTTTGAGTCCTAGATCAAGTTGCACCTGAGCCACGCACTAATGTGAGCCTGCATCCCTAGTCTTTCTTTAAGCCGGTGTGGGTCGTGCTCACTGTGGTAACTGGCATGTCGAGGGAAGCAACATTTGTGGGTGAGAAGGAAACGAGGGTTTCCTGTGGCTTCGCAGGTTAAGCCAGGGAAATGGCTGGGCCGTGAATGAAGTCATGTAGCAGAATAACTCAGGGAGATTTGCAAACCACTCTAGCTCTCCTTCTGTACCAGGACCCATTCTAGAATCACTTGGGGTATGTGTGTGTGTGTGTGTGTGTGTGTGTGTGTGTGTGTGAAGTTTAAAAGCCCTGTGCCAGGGATTCTGATGCAAACTAGTCCAGTCACTGGACCCCTTGGACTAAGAGTAGGTCTGATTTGACTGCCTGTACCCCTACCCTGAACATAATGCCTTGTTAGTTCTATGGGATCAGCATGTAACTGAGGCCCCAACAAACCCTACTTGCTAACTTTATTTAGGGTATTGAATACTCAACCCTCTCCCAGGCCTTTGGTGGTGCTAAGCAGTTCAGTTTTCCTTTCCTCGGGGAGAACCACCTTGTTGTCTTTCACTTCCCTTTTTCCCCCATCTCTCCTCTTAGGACCTTATTCAGGTTGTTCTTTTAGGTTCTATGAACTCATCCAGCCATAGAACTAGGAATTAAAGGTGTGAATTCATAATACAATTCCTACTGACAAGAACTGATTACAAGGATGCAGAAACACAAAAGAATAGATATTTAAAGCAATGAGTGGGAAGTGAGTACTGGGAAATAGGGCTTTGAAGCCTGAAGGTTTGGTCCCTTTCCCCCTCCTCCCACAGTGTTGCCACACCACTTCTCTTTTCTCTCTCTCTACAAATTATACTTGGTTAAGATTTTTGTAACGCAGTTTGGCATGATGCAAAGCCAGTTAATTCTTCTTGCACTTAGCTGATCCATCAGAACCAAAACACTGTTTCAAGGAACAGAGGAAGGGATGTGTTCTTGTACCACAAAAGTGAAAGCAGGGTGAATCAGAAAACAAAATCGTGAGCATAGCATCCTCTATTGAAAATGCACAATTAAGTGATCAGGTTCTCGATAGGGAACGGCTTCCAGGCCGCCTCCTGCGTGGTAGACGTGGTGGTAGCTGCTGGGAGACTTCGTGCCAGCTGAAGAAAGTACGCGGAGGACGCAGAGAAGAAAGAAAAGTGATTACAGATAATCACTTCTCAGCTTCTCCGGAGAGGAAGTCTCTGAAGCTCCAGAACATCTCATTTTCTTATTGGAAAAAGACTTCACAATAGTCTCTAAGGTGACCTAGCAGGACGTTTGACTTGACCCCATCCGTGAAAGGTGTCATTAGATTTCCTGGAGAATGGTGGATACTCCACAGGTCTCGCTAAAGTCCCTTGAAGCAGGAGAGCTGGGCCAGGTGGGCCATGAATACCTAGGAAGGTGGAGGAGGTCCTGTCAAACTTTGCACTTTGTTCTCGGAGCTCCCCCAGAGCACGGTAGTAGCAGCAAACACAAGCAGTGGGGATCGCTGAACACCGTATATAAAGTAACAAAAATGACAAAAGGCCAAAATGCCTTAGTAGAGTCCTCTGACTAGAGTTAGATTCATTGATATTTCTTGGCTCAGTCTGCTCCGCCAGATCACCTACAGGTTAGCAGCCACACCGAGAGCCAACCTACGGCATGGACCATTGCCGGAGGGTGGAACTGCTTGTCTTCCTGAGACAGGACCAACTGTCTGTTGGCATCTTCTCCATTAATTATAATGCATGGCTGTGGTGGGGGGAAGCTAACAGGCAATTTTTCCCATCTGGGTAATGAACGTCCAGAAATACTTAATCCCTGCAGTAGACAGGTCATAGGTTTTTTGGTTTTTTTTTTAAATAAATTTATTTTATTTATTTATTTATTTTTGGCTGAGTTGGATCTTCGTTGCTGCACGTGGGCTTTCTCTAGTTGTGGTGAGTGGGGGCTACTCTTCATTGCAGTGTGTGGGCTTCTCACTGCTGTGGCTTCTCTTGTTGTGGAGCATGGGCTCTAGGCGTGTGGGCTTCAGTAGTTGTGGTGCATGGGCTCAGTAGTTGTGACTCGTGGGCTCTAGAGCGCAGGCTCAGTAGTTGTGGTGCATGGGCTTAGTTGCTCTGCAGCATGTTGGATCTTCCCGGACCAGGGATCGAACTCGTGTCCCCCACATGGGCAGGCAGATTCTTAACCATGGCGCCACCAGGGAAGCCCCCAGGTCATAGTTTAATAGTACTTTTTTTTTTTCTTTAATGGGCCGGGGAGTGGACTTGAAGGACACTTTTCTATTTTAAAAATTTTAATTTATTATTATTATTTTTTGGCCATGCCAGAGGCTTGTGGGATCTTATTTTCCAGACCAGGGATTGAACCTGAGCCCTCGGCAGTGAAAGCATGGAATCCTAACCACTGGACGGCCAGGAAATTCCCCAATAGTACTTTTTATATCATATTGCCTTTAGCTTGTATATCAAGATATAGAGTACCCAAACACAAGTCCCTTCAAAGTTGAAACTATGTCTCATGTTATTTCTTTGTTTTGATTCTCAAGTGATTTCATTTTCCTTTTTTGTGTTATTTGTACTTTCTAATTTTCTAAAACGAGCCTATATGAAATATATCTTTTTTTGAAAAAAAATAAAGACATAGTAAATGATTTATTTACTTTATCACGTATCATAAATTCCATACCATAAAATTTACCCTTTAAAATGCACGGTTTAGGGATTTTTGTAAGTAGTTTTTCAACCATCTCCACTATCTAATTCCAGAAACATTTTTGTCATCCCTCAAAAGAAACGCTGCATGCATTAGCAGTCACTCTCTGGCCACCTCCACTCTCTGGCAACTACTGATGGGCTACTTGGGACCCCAGGGTTAACTAATCAAAGCCATAGGTCTCTGTGAGTCAGACTCTTCCGATTACTGCTTTTTCTCTGTTGTCCATCATGGTAACCATGTCTACCCTACCTTTGGAGATTAAGTGCCACCATTTTGCTGGCAATATTCATCATCCTGAAGCAGCTGGCTTGATAGAATAGTGGAATGGCCTTCTGAAGACTCACTTGATAATACCTTGCAGGGTTAGGAAATGACCTCTAGGTTTCTGTACGTGCTCTAAATCAGCATCCAATATATGAGGCTATGTCTCCCGTAGCCAGGATTCATGAGTCTATCAAAGGGTAGAAATGTGAGTGGCTGGTACTCTACTAGCAAATTTTTTCTTTCCATCCCTGTGTCTTTAGGCTTTGCTGGTCTAGAGATGTAAATTCCAAAGGGAGGAATAGTTCTACCAGGAGTCACAACAATGATTCCATTGAGATGGAAGTTGAGACCATCACCTGGTCACTTTGGGGTCCTCATTTCTGCAAATCAGTAGGCAAAGAAGGATGAGTGATCCTGATTACCAAGGAGAAACTGGGCATCCATTACACAATGGCAGTGAGGAAGAGTCTGCCTGGAATCAGGAAATCCCTCAAGGGTGTTTCTCTGTACTACCATGCTCAGTGATTAAAGTCGATGGAAAACTACAACAGCCCCATTCAGGCTGGACTGCTAATGTCCCAGCCTCTTTGGAAAAGAAGTCCTGGGTCACCCTACCAGGTAAAGAACCATGTCTGGTTGAGGTGCTTGCTGAGGGCAAAGAGAACATGGAATGAAAAGTAGAAGAATGTAGTTGTAAATACTATGACCAGGTGACTAGATGCAGAAACGAGGACTAATTGTGATAAGTACTTCTTCCTTAATTTTTATGAATATGGTTGTACATATGTTAAGCAAATATTTTGTTTTCTTCCCTCTCTTATCCCCTTATCATCAAACATAAGATGTATTTGTGAAAGGTAAATTTATACCACAGTATAGTGATATACAGTATAGAATAGAATATCTATATCACAGTATAGAATATCAAAGGAGAAGAGTGAACAATACCTAAGGACTTTGCATGCTCTTCTAGAGAAAGGATTAGTGTGATTTTGGTTATACACATGATAATTATATCATGTCAAGAAGTATTACTTGTTACTGTCTTTATCTGGAGATTAAGTATGGTTTAAAGAGGTACGTATGGGTGCCATGTTGACAAGGGTTGGACTGTGATGGTGTTTTTGACATGTCAACTTGACTAGGCTAAACTTTTCAGTTATTCAATAAGACCCTGATCTAGGTGTTGCTGTGAAGGTATTTTTTAGATATGATTAAAATCCATGATCAGTTGGCTTTAAGTTAAGTTTAAAGATTTTTCCCTAGATAATCTGGGTGGGTCTGATTCAGCTGAAAGGCCTTTAAGAGCAGAGCTGAGGTTTCCTCAGGAAGAAGAAATTCTGCCTGTGTGCAGTTGCTTCAGCCTGTGCCCCAGAGTTCCATCCTGTCCTTCCTTATGGCCTGTCCTATTGATTTCAGACTTGTGTAATCAGCCACCACAATTGTGTAAACAATTTCTGTGCAATAAATCTATGAAAATATCTTCCTACTCGTTCTGTTTCTCTGGTTGAACCCTGACTAAATGAACCTGGCTGAAATGATGTTTACAAAATGTTAACAATGATTATTTCTCAGAGGTAGGATTGATTTTAGGTGATATATATATTTTTTACTTTCTCCTTTGTTTTTTCCCATAATGCTCAAGAGTTTTTTGTTTGTTTGTTTTGTTTTGCGGTATGTGGGCCTCTCACTGTTGTGGCCTCTCCCGCCGCGGACGCGCAGGCTCAGCGGCCATGGCTCACGGGCCCAGCCGCTCCGTGGCATGTGGGATCTTCCTGGACCGGGGCACGAACCCGTGTCCCCTGTATCAGCAGGCGGACTCTCAACCACTGCACCACCAGGGAAGCCTGTCTATCTATTTTTAATAAAATAAAGAAAATGTGCACATAACAATTTAATGTTTGGTATGTTTTAAACTTAAAGTGCTTGATATCCTAGTTTGAAAGGGTAAAGAGGATACTTTTGGTAATTACTAGGAAAAAAGTTAAGGGAAGTTAACATGTGTATATATATGTGACAGGGACCTACCTTATACTCAGCCCTTTGACACAACAACAGAACTAAAGAAGAGTAAGATATTATCCCTGGGCTCATTAACATTCAAGAAACAAACAAACAAACAAAAACAGGGTAGATTATAGCGTAGATGAATTTTTTTTGTTTGTTGAATTCTGTGGAAAAGACCAAAGGGATTTTCTTTTTCTTTCTTTCTGGCCGTGCCTCGCGGCTTATAGGATCTTAGTTCCCTAACCAGAGATTGAACCCACGCCCTTGGCAGTGAAAGTACAGAGTCCTAACCAGAGTGCCAGGGAATTCCTCAAAGGGATTTTCAAATTGTGTTTTTAGAAATTCTAAGTTTTATAAAAACTTGCTACAGTTCTGTATTTTGTAAATGGAATTAGGCTTTAGGTAATATTGTGAAATTATACATTTTTAACCTATCATTTTTATTAAAAATGTTGATTTTTAACTATTGTCTTTGTTTTAAACTGTTCTTTTAAAACGCTGGAGCAGGGCTTCCCTGGTGTCGCAGTGGTTGAGAGTCCGCCTGCCGATGCAGGGGACACGGGTTCGTGCCCCGGTCCAGGAAGATCCCACATGCTGCGGAGCGGCTGGGCCCGTGAGCCATGGCCGCTGAACCTGCGCGTCCGGAGCCTGTGCTCCGCAATGGAAGAGGCCTCAACAGTGAGAGGCCTGCGTACCGCAAAAGAAAAAAAGAAAAATAGACAGTACTTATTTTTATGGAGTTAAAATAGCTTTGCACTTATCATTTTGTACTTTCCTCTTTATTAATAATATTTCAAACCCACATAACCTTGAGTCAACACAATCCATAAACTTGTCTTTTTAATGATTCTAGAGCAGTCCATCATGTAAATATGCCACAGTTTGCTCATCCATAGCTCTATTTTTAGACATTTGGGCTGTTTCCAGTTTCTTTCTATTATAAACAATGTGACTGTGAAGGCTTGTTTAGACCAGTGGCTTTTAAAATTATCTCTTGGGGGTCATTTCCTTAGGTCTAAATTCCTAAAGATGAATTCTTTGGGAAAAACACATGAACATTTTGTTACCTGTTGCCAGATTGCTTTTACAAAAAGACTGAAAGAGTTTTACAGCATCACCAACAATACGTTTCCCTGAAGCTACATCCGCATTGGATTGTTAATATTCTTATTTACTGTTGCTAGTTTACTAGATATACAGTGGCATCAAAGTTGATTTGAGGTGCTGTGGAATAACAACCTTAACATTCTTAGAAGCTCTCTTGTTGGGGTCTGCAAGTCATGCCCTTAAAATTTTTAGAAGTATTTTTTGTCTGGCTTAAGGGTCTCTCGGGTACAACTTAAATCTTTCCAAGGTCTTTGCAAAAGATCTTGGAGCTGCACCTTTGATATGAATTTTACACTGAAGCTATGTTTTACTGGCAACACCCTAGATTTGATCTTTGCCTTAAGGCCATTTCTTAATTTGAAAATATTTTGCTGCCTAGAAGGTTTCCCTGGACTGTCTATATTTCTTCTAAATTCTGCTCAAATAGTTCTTTATTTAGCTCATTCCTTTCTTCTTGTATTTTATCGTAGCATAGGAAACTAAAAGAAGCCAGTTGACACTTTCAACATTTTGCCTGGAAATCTCCTTAGCTGGATCCACAAGTTCATGAGGCACCCTTTCTATTTGTGTTGTTACCCCAGGCAACAGTTTCAATAAAATCTCTTCTGGTATACACATGGCTTACCCCTTGCTCTAGCAATCAGTAGCAATCTCCTCACTGCTCTGCCAGCCTTCACTAATAGCCTTTTTGAAAGTCTTCAGGCCTCTATCCACCTTCTGCTCCCAAAGCCAGTTCTACATGTTCTAGGTTTTGCTTATGCAGCATTGCATTACTAGGTGCCAATTTTTGTTTCAGTTATCTATCACTGTGTAAAAATTCAAAAAATCACCCCAAAACTTAGTGGTTTAAGACAACCACCATTGTATTTTGTGTGTGTGAATTTGGTGGTTGATTGGTCTTAGCTGGGAGGTTGCTTTCTTCCATGGGGTGTTGTGGGGCTGCAGAAGCTAGACTGGGCTGGACCGTCCAAGACAGTTCATTCATATGACTGGTAGTTGGTGCTGGCTGTCAGCTGGGAGCTCAGCTGTAGCTGTCAGAGGACCTGGTTCCCCTCCATATAGCCTTTCCATGTGGTTCGTTTGTACAGTATGGCAACTGAGTTCCAAGAGGAAGGAAGTAGAAGCTTCTAGCCTTAAGGCCTGGGCTGAGGGGTCCCAGAATATGTTTCTACTGCATTCTGTTCATCAAAGCAGTCCTAGGTTTTTCTTAGGTTAGAAAGAAGGAAAAATAAACTCCACTGCTCAGTGGAAGAAAGGCCCAAGGAGGGGAGAAAGTAATGGTATCATCTTTGGAGTCTGTCTATCAGGCCAGGGTGATGGGATCATTTATCAGCATTTCTCAGGAGTGTTGTGGAAAGAAAAGACACCCATTACTCATCTGGGCTCTGTTCTAGCCATTGTGGATATAATGGTGAATAGGACAAAGTACCTGCTCTTCTGCAGCTTACACTCTAGCAGGGGGAAATTTTTAAAAAATATATACATATATTTAAATAAATAAGAAAAATAGAAGGCAGTTAGTTGTTGTGGGTTGAATTGTACCCCCCACCAAACCCTCTTTACATGTGTCATTCCCAATAAACATGAAGTTCCTCCCAAGACCATTCATCTTCAGTCTTACAGAGGTCTCCAATTCATTGACCCCATCGCTGTCAAACATCCCATCACGACCTCACTTGTTTTCTTATCCAGGTCAGACACAGAAGTCCATTATTTCAAACACTCCTCCCTTGGCTCTATTCCTCCATCACACCCACCTGGCATATTCCAAACCTAATTAAATTCAATATGTGCTGACTCTATGACTGAACCCAAGCATGTAACTTGCTTTGGTCAATGAAAGTGATTCAAACTGATGTGTGTTATTTCTGAATGAAAGCTTTAAAAATCAATGCACAATTCATCACTCTTTTTATTTCTGGCCCACTGCCTGACAACACTCCAAATGGGGGCTGCTCTGTAAGCCTGGGTGTTGGAGTAAGAAGAAATTAGAGTAGAACCCCCAGCTGACTCATAATGGGCATGTAGTGTGATGTCACTGAGATGTCACTTTAGTTGTTTTTTTTTAATAAATCTTTATTGGAGTATAATGGCTTCACACTACCATGTTACTTTCTGTTGCACTACAAAGCAAATCAGCCTTATGCATACACATGTCCCCATATCCCCTCCCGCTTGAGCCTCCCTCTCCCACCCCTCTAGATCATCGCAAAGCACGGAGCTGATCTCCCTGTGCTTTGCTGCTGCTTCCCACCAGCCAACAATTTTACATTTGGTAGTATATATATGTTGATGCTACTCTCACTTCACCCAGCTTCACCTTCCCACCCCATGTCCTCAAGTGCATGTTCTATGTCTACCTCTTTATTCCTGCCCTGCAACAAGGTTCATCAGTACCATTTTTTTATAGATTCCATATATTATGTGTTAGCATACGGTATTTATTTTTCTCTTTCTGACTTACTTCACTCTGTATGACAGACTCTAGGTCCATCCACCTCACTACAAATAACTCAGTTTCGTTTCTTTTTATGGCTAAGTAATATTCCATTGTATATATGTGCCACATCTTCTTTATCCATTCATCTGTTGATGGACACTTAGGTTGCTTCCATGTCCTGGCTATTGTAAATAGAGCTGCAATGAATATTTTGGTACATGACTCTTTTGAATTATGGTTTTCTCAGGGTATATGCCCTGTAGTGGGATTGCTGGGTTGTATGGTAGTTCTATTTTTAGTTTTTTAAGGAACATCCATACTGTTCTCCATAGTGGCTTTATCAATTTACATTCCCACCAACAGTGCAAGAGGGTTCCCTTTTCTCCACACCCTCTCCAGCATTTATTGTTTGTAGATTTTTTGATGATGGCCATTCTGACCAGTGTGAGATGATATCTCATTGTAGTTTTGATTTGCATTTCTCTAATGATTAATGATGTTGAGCATGCTTTCATGTGTTTGTTGGCAATCTGTATATCTTTGGAGAAATGTCTATTTAGGTCTTCTGCCCATTTTTGGATTGGCTTCTTTCAGTTAGTAATATGCATTTTAGTTTTTTGTATAAATGTATTCATTTATTTATTATTATTATTTTTTGGATGCATTGGGTTACGGTCTTTTCTCTAGTTGCAGCGAACAGGGGCTACTCTTCTTTGTGGTGCATGTGCTTCTCATTGCGGTGGCTTCTTTTGTTGTGGAGCACGGGCTCTAGGCATGCAGGCTTCAGTAGTTGTGGCTCGTGGGGAGCGCAGGCTCAGTAGTTGTGGCACATGGGCTTAGTTGCTCCACAGCATGTGGGATCTTCCCGGACCAGGGCTCGAACCTGTGTTCCCTGCATTGGCAGGCGGATTCTTAACCACTGCACCACCAGGGAAGTCAGAAGAGGATACATATTTGAAAATGACTTTCCTGAGACTCCCAACCACTAACCAACCAATTCTCCACCCCAGGAGCTTGATTCTATCAGCTACCTGTGCATCCTGACAGTTATATACAGTCATATGTGTGTTTATATCCTGTATTTATAAATATTTCACTTATATACACACACACACAAGAATATTCTTTTCTTTTAAAACGAATGGTAGCATATTATCCACATTGTTCTACCCTCATTTTTTTAAATTTAAAATACTCATCATTGTTCTGTATCAGTATGCACAGAACCGATCTTTTTTTCTGTTTCTGAACTTAAGCTTTTATTTATTTCTGTTGCATCATCAAATGATTTCAGTTTGAGGTAGTTATTTTTTTTTAAATTTTGGCAAAATATACATAGCCAAAATTTACATTTTAACTATTTTTCATTGTACAGTTCAAAGGCATCGAGTATGTTCACATTGTTGTGCAACCATCACCACTGTCCAGTTCCAGATTTTTCATCTTCCCAAATGAACCTCCATACCCATTAAACACTAATGCCCTATGTTCCCCTCCCCCAGCCCCTGGCAATCATCATTCTACTTTCTATCTCTAAGAATTTAATTACTCTCAATACCTCATATAAGTGAAGTTATATAGTATTTGTCCTTTTGTGGCTGACTTATTTCACTTAGCATAAAGTCTTCAAGGTTCATCCATGTTATAGCACATATGAGAATTTCCATCCGTTTTAAGGCTGAATAATATGCCATTGTGTGTATATACCACATTTTGTTTATCCATTCATCTGTCCATGGACACTTGGATTGCTTCTATTTTTTGGCCACTGTGAATAATGCTGCTGTGAACATGAGTGTACGAGTATCCATTTGAGTCCCTGCTTCCATTCTTCTAGGTATATACCCAGAAATGGAACTGGTAGATCATATGGCTAGATAGATGTATGTTTAATTTTTGAGGAACTGCCATGACGTTTTCCACAATGCCTTGTTCTTTTAAGTGACTCCTTTATATTCTATTGTATGGATGTACCATAATTTATTTAACCAATCTTATATTGATGGATATTAAGAATGTTTCCAGGCTCTTGCTATAAAAATATTGCAATAAAATTCCCTGGAAATTTTTTTTTGTTTTCATAGAGAGGTATATCTGTGAGATAAATTCTTCTTTTTTTTGCGGTACGCGGGCCTCTCACTGTTGTGGCCTCTCCCGTTGCGGAGCACAGTCTCCGGACATGCAGGCTCAGCAGCCATGGCTCACGGGCCCAGCTGCTACGCGGCATGTGAGATCTTCCCGGACCGGGGCACGAACCCGTGTCCCCTGCATTGGCAGGCAGACTCTCAACCACTGCACCACCAGGGAAGCCCTGTGAGATAAATTCTTAATGCTATTGTTGATCAGAGAATAAATGAACTTTTTAAAAACAGATTTTATTTTTTAAAGCAGTTTTAGGTTCACAGCAAAATCAAACAGAGAGTACAGAGATTTCTCATATACCCTCTGCCCCTGTATACATACAGCCTCCTCCATTATCCATGTTCCCCGCCAGAGTAGAGCCTTTGTTACAATTGATGAACCTACATAGACACATCATAGTCCCCCCAAATCCAGAGATTACATTAGGGTTCACACTTGGCATTGTATATTCTATGGGTTTGGACAAAATTGTAATGATGTGTATCTACCATTATAGTACCATACAGAGTATTTTCACTGCTCTAAATATCCTCTGTTCTCTGGCTCTTCACCTGTTCCATCCTTGCTAGCCCCTGGAAAGCGCTGATCTTGTTAGTTTTTGCCTTTTCCAGAATGTCCTATAGTTAGAATCATACAGTATGCAGTCTTTAGATTGGCTCCTTTTGCTTAGTAATATGATTAAGGTTTTTCCCTGTCTTTTCATGACTTGATAACTCATTTTATTTTAGTGCTGATTAATATTCTATTGTCTAGATGTACCACAGATTATTTATGCATTCACTTACTGAAGGACATCTTGGTTGCTTTCAACTTTTGGCATTATGAATAAAGCTGCTATAAACATCTGTGCGTTGGTTTTGTGTAGACCTAAGTTTTCATTCCTTTGGGTAAATACCAAAGAGTATGATTACTTGTATGAGAAGAATATATTTGGTTTTGTAAGAAACCACCAAACTGTCTTCTTAAGTTGCTGTACCATTTTGCAATCCCACCAGCAATGTATGAGAGTTTCCATATATTAAAAAAGAAGAAAGATCTTGTTTCTTAAGGTGGAAACTCTGCACTGATATTCTTTTGCTGCATGTCTAGGGTTTACCCACTAAGCAAGGTACTATAGTTGAGATCCTATTTTATTGTGTTTAGGGATTCTGTGGGTGATCACTGAGGCCCTTCTACCATCGCTGGTCAGATCTCTTGTCTTTCCACCAGATGTGAGCTCTGGGGAATTAAATTAAATTAATTAATTACACAATTTTGAAAGGTTATACTCCATTTACAGTTATTACAAAATATTGGCTATATTTGGGGAACTTTATATTTACAACTGTCTGGTCATTTTTTGCCTCTCTGTGAAATTCTACTCTATGCACACCTAACCCAGCACTCATCAAAGACTCAGGCAGACCCATAAGCAAATTACTGAGTCTTCTTGCATTTTTCCCTTCAATCCAGATGCCAGGCCCACGATTCCCAGCTGCCTTGGTCTCCCCAAACTCCAACTCCATATCTATTTCAGTGAGGCCAAAATGTTCTCTTTGACTCCACCTAGCTGTACCAGTGACTATGAAATTGCCTCTAGGTAACAAGCTGGGATAAGTATAGGGCCTGGTTGTTAGTTTCCCTTTTCTCATGGACCACTGTCCTGCGCTCTTTCTGTTTAGTTTTTATTCATTGCTCTAGGGATTATACTGTGCATCTTTAATTTATCACAATTCTCTTAGACTTTATGTAGAATTACTTCAAGAAAGATGTAGAAACCTTGCAATAGTCTAGTTGCATTTCCCCCTTTCTTTTTGCTATTTTTACCATATGTATATTACATCTCTATATATTTTTTGAGATGCAATTCACATACCATAAAATTTACCCCCTTAATGTGTACAATTCAGTATTTTTTAAATTATATTCAAAAAATTGTACAACCATCACCACTGTTTGATTCCAGAACATTTCATCACTCCAAAAAGAAACCCCATATCCATTAGGAGCTTCCCTTGTTTCCCCTCTACCCCCAGCCTCCAGCAACAACTCACCTACTTTTTGTCTCTCTAGATTTTCCTATTCTGGACATTTCTTATAGATGGAATAATGTATCTGTATACATTTTAAACCCAACAATACTGTTATAATTTTTGCTTTAAATAGTCAAATATGACTTTTACATAAATTAAGAGAAGAGAAAGAAAAATACATAGTTTTAATATTCATCCATATACTACCATTTGTGGTGCTCTTCATTCTTTCCTGTAGATCTGAGTTAACACATGGTGTCGTTTCCTTTTATTCTGAAGAGCTTCCTTTAGCATTTCTTGTAATTTTCCCTTTGCTGTTTAAGATTTTGTGGCAAACAGGGGCCAAGAAATCTTCTGTCATGTACCAATTCCATTACTTGATAAGTATGGGTTTTTCAAGGAATTCTCCCACTTCATCTGTTATTGAATTTTTTGGCATAAAGATGATATTATTCCCTTATTATACTTTCAGTATTGTGGTTTCTGTAGTGCTAGCCCTTCTTTCAATCCTGCTATTGGTAATTTGTGTTTTCTCTATTTTTCTGTTGATTAGGGGTTCATCAGCTGTGACCTCTTCAAAGAATCAATTTTTGGTTTTATTAATTTTCTGTATTGTCTGTTTTTCTATTTCATTGATTTCTGTTGTATCTTTATCATGTTTGTCTTCCCACTTATTTTAGTTTAATTTGCTTGTCTTTTTATATTTTCTTTAGGTGTCATTGATTTTAAATCGTATTCTCTCATATAAACATTTAGGTTATAACATTCCCTTTAATTATAGCTTTAGTTTCAGCCCCCAGATTTTTATATGTTGCATTTTCATTACCATTCTGTTTAAAATATTTTCTAATTTTCCCTGTGACTTTTTTTCCATGGGCTGTTTACAAGTGTGCTGTTTAATTTCCTAATACTTGGGGCTTTTCTAGTTATCAGTAAGGTATCTCCATTCTAGGTTTCCCAGCCGTTAGCCCTTTAAGATTCAGTCTCTGCAGGGCCTTATAGATCTTGTCTTGAACATGTGCAGTCCAAATATGGTAGGTTGACTTCTAAGATGGCCCTCAATGGTCCCCCACTGCCTAATATTCATACCCTTATATAATCCTCTCCCCTTGAGTGTGGGCTGGAACTAGTGATTTGCTTCTAACCAATAAAATACAGCAAAAGAGATGACATATCACTTCTGTGATTAGGTTGTAGCATGTCATGACTTCTAGATGTTAGCAGACTTGCTGGCTTTGATGAGCAAGCTGTCACATTGAAGAGGCCCAAGTGGCAAGAAATCGAGGGTAACCTCTGGACTCAAGCCAACAAAGAATAATTCCCTCAGTCCAACAGCTCTGAAGGGACTGAATCTTACCAACACCAGATATGTGAATTTATGAAAGTCCTGAAAGAGAGGGCCCATGAATGGATTGATTCCTGAGCTACAGAAACTGCAATAAATGTGTGTTGTCTTAAGCTTCTAAGTTTTGGGATTAAGAAGAAATGGACAGCTAATACATTAACCCTTGGCCAAGGAGGTATAGTGATGCTTATTTATACTTCTGGGGCCCCTCCTCTGTGCAGCTCCCTCTTCTCAGGTACCCTGCCCTGGAAATTCCAATGGCTTTAGTAGCCCAGAACTCAAATCTTTGTGTATGTTTGGATATTTTAAGGGCAAGGATTGAGTTATAAACATCTTTGTATCCTCTACAGAGCCTAGCTGAATACCAAATTTCTGATGAGTGTTCCTTTATTATTTTTTGATTGCATGCTTTCCAAATTGAACTGCCCCAATACAGCCTTGACCAGGGGCACATCTCAATGGTAAGTAGTGAGAGTCTTTGCAGGGCTCCCCAAATTGAAGCCCCAGACCGTTGTGGACCACATACCCCGCATACAGAGCTCATCTATACCAAGTCACTCCTACTTGCAGATCTGGATGGAGTGCTATCCTGCAGGTGTGGAATTTTGTTTTCCCAGTGGCCACCAGGGGGCTGGATGACACAACAAGTTGATGCAGGGGGATAGACCTTAACTAACCGGAAATGGGAAATGGAAGTGAGCTGGGCAGATAAATCCCACTTCCTTTCTTCCCTCTATAGAATTCTTTGAGATGCAATTCCTTTTTGCAGCCCTTCTAGAGAAGTTCCATAGCACCAGCAAATGAAACTGTTGAATGACCAGCTCTTTGCAGTTCCACCCTCACTGCCTCCTGGGCTTTGCACCTCTCAAAGAAAACATCCATATTTTAATCCTTGCCTCAGGCTCATCTTCCTAGAGAGCCTGGGCTAAGAGAGATGGCACTCATGGTTTATCTTTGCTTTAAGTGTCCATCTCAACTAACGATCTCTGAGGACCATACTTTAGCATAACAAGTTTGACCATGACTCACCTTTGATAATTCATGTAGCCAATTTCACATACTGTCTTGTGTCATGTTCTGTCATGTTTTGAACATCTTCCCTCAGTTTCTCAAACTCTATGCTAAAGGAAATGAATTTTAAAATTGAATGACTAAGGAAAGAATCAATTTGAAGGAAATGACTGAATATGGAGTTGGCAGTTTGCTTTGTTTGTTGTTCACATTAACTGGCTGTAGGGAGCTAAAATACTTTTAAAAAATGGACAATTTTCACACTTACTGAGTTAAATTCTGTGTGGTCCAGGAAAAGCTTTTGCCTGCATCCCATCTCACCATCCTGCCATGGCGATTTGCAATTTGCGCCACCTCTGTTCAGTCCAGTGAAACATCAGGGGACTTGTTTAAAGGGAAACCCACAGACAAAGAAAGGCACAGACCCCTTCCTTCTCTAATCAATTCTGATTTTCAGCAGCACACCAGGTAGAAGTAAGAACTCAGAAATGTGGCAGGGCTTTTTTGCCCTTAAATTAATGGGAGCCTAGAAGAAAAATAATTGCATGTACGTGCCTGTTTCTCTCCTTCCACAATACTGTGTGCAGTCAGATGAAAAGGGTTCTTCCTAAGCTTCTAACTTCATGTAAATTAGGTGCAATTTATTTTCCCTTTAGCCTCAAAGCTTGGTAAGTGTAGCCAGACCAACAAGGCTGTTACTAAAAGCAGACCCTAGACATTAAGAAAAAGTGAGTCTCTTCTGATGCTTTTCATTATGTCAGAGCAGCAAATTACAGACTCTTTCATTAGCGTACACAGAGTTGAATAGAGGGTGTCTGAGACAGTAGCAGTTACCTAGTTTCTTCCCAACTCTCATTTCCCTGCATTTACTGTGCCTCCCTATGGTTTAAAGGAGCTCACCACAGTCAGGAGGTACCCTCATGGTTCTGGCAATCAAGTGGCCACATGGTGGTTAAAAGGGCTCTGATCCCCATACGCAGGAAACATTATGGGACATCAGAGAGGACCCTAATTTAGCTTAGGAGTGGGAGAGGGTTGAGGAAAAATTAAAGGGACACCCTTCTAGAGTTTGACACTGTTGAACTAATTCTTGAAGGCTAACTGGGAGCTAGCCATATAAATAAATGAGGGTTGAGGGAGTTCTAGGAATTCAAAAGGTATTCTAGAAGGAGTTTTGCTTTTAGTAAGTAGACCATGGCATATAGTCATTCTTTGGATGTTGAGCTCTTATTTTGCCTCAGAGGCACTTTCTCTGGATGGTAACAGACATGTACATATAACAAAAATAAAATATAAGAAACTATTGTATTACCCTGGCTAAATAAATAAATAAAGGTGTATTATTCTCTTATGTTATTCATCTCCTAAATAATTTTCTACTCAACTAGGCTCCTCTTAACCTACAAACATGTTCAAGTCATTCCTATCCAGAGAGAAAACTTCTTATATCAGTTAGGACTCCTTCAGGTAGAAGTTAAGGTTGAATAGGAAACTCAACCCTAATTGACTTAACTAAAAAGGGGATTTATGGAGATTGTTGAAGATCCAGGGTTACTGCAGCCATAGGGACAGCCAGATTCAGTGGCTCAGATAATGTCACCAGGACCTGGTTTCTCTTCATCTCATAACTCTGATTTCTGCTATGTTGGTTTTATTCTCTGCTAGGCTCTCCCTGAATAGGGATAAGATGACTGAATAACTCCTGCTTCTAAGTTCTAAACCCAAATATATCTGTTATCACGTTAAATGTAAATGGCCCAAACACTCTAATAAAAAGGCAACGATTGTCAGATTGGATAAAAGGCAAAACCCAATTATATCTTGCTTACAAGAAACCAACTTTAAAGATACAAATAAGTTAAAAATAAAAGAATTAAAATATATACCATGCTATTATTAATCAAAGAAAACTGGAGTGGTTACATTAATATTAGGCAAAGTAGATTTCAGAGCAAAGACTATTACCAGAGATACTGAGAATCATTTCATCATGATTAACTGGTCATTTAAGAGGACACAAACCTCCTAAATGTTTATGCATCTAGTAACAGCGCTTCAAAATACATGCAGCAAAAAGCAAGAGAACTCTAAGAACAAATAGACAAATCCACAATTATAGTCAGAGATACCAACACTCCTCTCTTAAAATATTTCTAGCTTCCCTTGAAACTTCTTCTTTAACCAATATGTAATTTAGAAATGTGTTATTTAATTTCCAGTTATTTGGGAACTTAATTTCTAAATACCTGGGATCTTCCAGATCATTCTGCTGTTGATTTCTAGTTTAATTCTGTTATGAGCAGAGAACACACTTTGTAAGATTTCAATTCTTTTAAAGTTGCTAAAGTTTGTTTCATGGTATAAAAGATGGTCTATTATTTTTATATATTTATTTATTTTTTGCGGTACGCGGGCCTCTCACTGTTGTGGCCTCTCCCGTTGCGGAGCACAGGCTCCGGACGCGCAGGCTCATGGGCCCAGCCGCTCCACGGCATGTGGAATCTTCCCGGACAGGGGTACAAACCCCTGTCCCCTGCATCGGCAGGCAGGTTCTCAACCACTGCGCCACCAGGGGAGCCCCTAAAATATGGTCTATTATAGTTAATGTTCCATATACACTTGAAAAGTGTATTTTGCTGTTGTTGGGTGGAGTGTTCTAGGTCAGCTAGGTCAAGTCAATAGTATTATTTTTAGGATGTCTATATTCTTGATGAATTTCTGCCTATGATTTTGTTTTATTAATTACTGAGAGAAGAGTGTTGTAGTCTCCAGCAGAGTATAGAGAGTGGGTTGAATTGAGAGGCAATAGTTTAATAACAGACATAGTTCATTCCATTGGCTACTCAGTATTTATAACCATCTTTCCTACATGTTCATACTTCCATACAATAACAAAAAACTTCTTTATGCTTTCACCTAACTAAATGCAACTAAACTTTGTACAACCAAAGACATTCCTCACTGTTTCCCCAAAATGAAGAAATAAAAACTTCCAAAAGTCATTGAATTAATTTTTTAAAATCTTTTTTCATTGAGGTACGGTTGACTTACAATATTATATATGTTTCAGGTGTACAACATAGTGATTCACAATTTTTAAAGGTTATACTCCCTCTGTTTATAGTTATTATAAAATATTGGCTATATTCCCATGCTGTACAATATATCCTTTGAGCTTATTTATTTTACGTAGTGGTTTGTACCTCTTAATCCTCTACCCCTATCTTGCCTCTCCCCCTTCCCTCATCCCATTGGCAACCACTAAGTTTGTTCTCTATATCTGTGAGTCTGTTTCTTTTTTGTTATATTCACTAGTTTGTTGTATTTTTTAGATTCCACATATAAGTGATATCATACAGTATTTGTCTTTCTCTGTCTGACTTATTTTACTAAGCAAAATACCTTCCAAGTTCATTCATATTGTTGCAAATTTCATATTGTGGCAAAATTTCATTCTATGCAGCCTGGACCTGTATATTTTGCTTATCGAGGGAACACCACCTTATCTTGGTTGTTAACTTAAAGCATAACTGCATCTTGTCTTTTTCATTCAGAGTTTTGTTTTCCAACTGGTGCTACAGTTGAGTATTCAACAGGCCATTCCACCATCCTATTAAGCCAGATGCTTCTGGGTGGTGGTGTGCATGGATTTCATGGGCATGAATCCACTGCTGCACTTCATAATATACTGGAACTAGAAACTAAGGCATTCTAATATGAAGGTCAGCACCAGAAGTAGAGATTGTATAACTTGATGGGACAAGAGAATCCTCAAAATATCATGACCTTTAATCCTAAATTTTGTGTCTCTGTGTCAGACCATCAGTTTTACTCCCATACTTTTCACCAAGATATTAAAAATATTGACCAAATCTCATTGTAATTGAACTCCAAATTATTTTGTTTATTAGAATTTCTTGAAATAAATGGGCTACAAGATGGATGAGACTTATCATCATACAATTTTAATTACCCTGAATTTACTGTAGCAGGGATTCAACTGCTAATACCATGTAAGGATTAATCAATAGGAGTATTTCTGAATCTTTTTGGATGTCAAAGTTCTTAATACCAGTCAAGATAAAATGACATGTTTCTTGATCACGCCATGGCAGATAAAGGTTTGTGTAGGGGTGCTTTTTAAGTGGAAACAAAAGATGTGATCTGTGAAGGAATTGGTATTTGAATCATAGGGTAAGAAGGCGGGTGGGCATTGATTCTCCTTTTGATTTGAAATAAATTACTAGAAGACCTAAACCTGTCAGAGGCAGAATGCAACATAAAAGTGTCAGAGCTGATAAGTGTACTTTGAATTTTAATGATTATCTTTTGAATGCAGTTCAGAATATTTTACAGCTACTCCATTTATTTCAATTCACCCTTAAAATTTGGCACACTGTCCCAGGACCCAGAAGACAATTTTTTCTACCTAGATATTTAAATATATTTTCTCCATTTCCATTTCTTTAAACATGTCCATGATATAGTCCTGTCTTTCAACATAGTCATAAACATACTTTCCAAATAGATCTATGTATGGCTCATAGGATCCATAGGAAAGAAGAAAGAATCTATATTTCAAAAGTGTTATCTTCTTAAAAGAATGAATCATTACTCTGCAAAATCTATATATGGTAAGGGATCTAAATCTCTGGAAAAAAGTCTTATTTAAGAAGGAAAAATAGAGAAGTGTATATTTTTCCATGAGAGTTGAAAATAGAAGATAAAGAAATATTTTCATTATACAGGAAGATAAAGAAAGAAAGATGGGATCTTTTCCCTAAATCACAGCTTACATAAAAGCACAGACAGATAGAATAGGTTAAAGCAGAGTTGCTCTGGTTGACTGAGGCGGGGTGGGGGGGGGGGGGGGGGGGGGGGGGGAAGGTAAATCCAAACAAACATTCATCCCTCCACCCCACTCCCAGCCAAGCTGTGTGGGAAGAGGATTCTGTAGAGCTCAGTGTTGAAATCAGTCTTCAGAAAAGAAAAATTATAGAATATTTCTCTTTCCAGAATCATAGGTTTTGAATGTATGGTTGAACTGATGGCAATGGCTGTCCAGTCTTTTCGGAGCAACCTCATTATCTCTTCCTCTGCTGGTTTCCACTCTCTGTGTTTACTGCTGCACGTTGTTGTTACTCACTCTGTACCCTCTGCCTCTCAAATTCTACCCATCCTTCAAGGTTCAGCTCAAAATCTACTTCTTCTATAAAGTCTTTCTGGTTGGATGTAACCACCCCCTCCTCTGAGGTCCAATCATTGCAATTCATTTATATTTGTATTGATTAATTAAAGATTTATTGTTGAATGCACAGGCGTGGCAATAGGTATTAGAGCGATGGTGGTAAGGTCCCTGCCCTTTAGAGAACTTACCTAGTGGCAGGCGGTGGTGGTAGAACAGACAATAAAAAAGTAAACAAATAAATGACCGAAGTACAGGTTATGATAACTGCCACAAAAGAAATAAATTGAATGATGTGATAAAGCGTATCTGTACCTCTGTGTGCTTATGTGAATGGTGTGAATGGGGGCTGCTTTAGGGTGTGGTGAGGGGCTGGCATGTGAGCTGAGAGCATGGAAGTCTTTGGGCATGTGATATGAAGTCCAAAAATCTGAGAAGACAGAAACAAAGGAACAGGTCAAGTTAGGGTGCCAAGGAGAGAAAAACTGAAAATGGGGGAGCAGTGGGAATCAAGGAAAACCATCTTGGCACAGCTCCCAAATGAGAGCCACGATGCCCAGAGGTCCTTCTTGGAGGTCCCTCAAAGTCAAACTTTTCTGGGAGAGGGCCCACATCCAGATTCATCTTTGTGTCCCCACAGAAACTAGAACAGGGTTTTGCCCATGGGAAGTGCTCTGTAATTGACGGTAAAATAAGGATTAAAGCCCCAATCAATTCCTTCATGAAGACTTCTCTGATTTTTACCAAATAGCCTCTCTTTCCCCTGAACCCCAGGGAGAGCTTCTAGTGTAACATACTAGGTTTTTATCTTAATTCTTTTATAGATATTTGGTACTTGAACTCCAAACTCCCATGGAGATTTAAGGAATTGTTGAAGAGTAGTGCTTGGGCGTGGAAGCTGTATTTTTCTTGGTGACTGACTGTCCTTTGTTTTCTGTCTTCATGGTCTACAGGCTGAATGGCATGAATCTGTTGTGCTGGTTTTCAAAAGCAAGTAAATAGACATAATGTCTCAAAATGCATACAGTCAGCATGACCCTTTGGTGTCCTGTTTTGTAGCCTGATTTGTAGCCTTTGTCTATTTCTGTTGTGTAAATACGTCCACTGCCTTGCCATATTCCTATTATCAGTCATTTCTCACGACTCCAGCACACAGCTGTGACCTCAACATTGGTGCTCATCACCTTCGGCTGCCTTGTCAGAAGGATCCTCTCAGTGAACTGCACTTCATTCTGGTTGCCCCTTGACAAGAGACCCAGAGAACATGTTGAAGGCTGGGAGATGAACTGCAAAGATGATGTAATGATCACTGGCTGATGCCTGAGTAAGCAGTCAGGAGAGAGCCTCCATTTCACCTGCTCTCATGGTCTTGGCATCTGTGCAGCCAACAATAGACAGCAAACATGGTCTCCTGTACCCTGAGCCGGATTCTCCTCTTCACTCATTCTTGAAGAGCTGCAGGCAGGGCAAGGTAGCAGCCTGGACATGCAGGGAGGGAAGCTATTTTCTTCTTCCTTTGGTATACTTGCCTTGAACGAAACCAAGTATGTTTTGAGGTGTAACTGAATGCAGCAAACCTCTGCCTTCTGTCAAGGTTACTAGGTACTTCTTAGGTTTTCCTCCACCCTAAACAAAAATTGCAGGTCCGGGCAGTGACATCCTGGCTGATAGGATTAGTCATGGTGTTTGATGAACACATTTCTCCCCTCTGATCATGGCACTGTGCGTATGGTTTTCCTTTGGCAGTTTGGGTCATGTTCTAGGAGAAAATCAGTACACAATGAATCTTTGTAGTTTGCAGATGAATTAAAGATGCTCTGAGAAATGCCAAGGGCATAGGGAGAAAGTACAAGGAGGGTCTCTGGGCGATGAATGAGGGTCGGAAGGTGGGTGCTGCCTCTAATAGTGGATGAGAATGAGGTAAGGAATTTAGGGCCCAATATTCCAAGCTACACATGCAAAAATATTGGCTTACATTCTTCTAAGTTAAATCTCAGGAAAAGTGTTCTGGAGTCAAAGCCTTGTGCTCTTAAATGAGAAAGACCCGGGCCTGTGTATTAGTTCCCTACTGCTGCTGTAACAAATTACCACAGACTTGGTGGCTTGAAACAACATAAATTGACTTCCCTGGTGGTCCACTGGTTAAGACTCCATGCTCCCAATGCCAGGGGCATTGGTTCAATCCCTGGTTGGGGAACTAAGATCCCACATGATGCACGGTGTGGCCTAAAAATAAATAAATAAATAAATTTTAAAAACCACGAATTTATTATCTTACAGTTCTGGAGTTCAGAAGTCTGGAATGGGACTCACTGGGCTGAAATCAAGGTGTTGGCACGGCTGTTTTCCTTTCCAAAGGCTCTAGGGAAAAATCTGTCTCCTTGTCTTTTCCTGCTTTTAGAGGCCACCTACATTCCTCCACTCTGGGATCCCTTCTTTCATCTTCACAGCCAGCAGAGCTGCATCTCTGTCTGACTGTTTTCTGTAGCTCAGATCTCCCTCTGCTTCTTCTTCTGCTCCCCCTCTTCTACTTCTAAGGACCCTTGTGGTTATATTGGCCCACCTGGATAATCTAGGATAATCTCCCTATTTAAGGCCTATGGATTAGTAATCTTAATTCCATCTGTATCTTTACTTCCCCTTTGCCCTGTAGGGTTATATATTTATAGGTCCTGAGGATTAGGTCATTTTTTTTTTTTTTTTTTTTTGCCGTACACGGGCCTCTCACCGTTGTGGCCCCACCCATCGCGGAGCACAGGCTCCGGACGCGCAGGCTCAGCGGCCATGGCTCACGGGCCCAGCCACTCCGCGGCATGTGGGATCCTCCCGGACCGGGGCACGAACCCGCGTCCCCTGCATCAGCAGGCGGACCCCCAACCACTGTGCCACCAGGGAAGCCCCAGGACGTGGTCATCTTCGAGGGGCCATTATTATGCTTAATGACCTTATTCTGGATTACAACCCTGTATCTTCAGAGCTATGTAACGTTGGGCAAGTCACCAACCTTTTAAAAAGCCTCATTAGATAGTGGGGTAATAGTGGGGTAATAGCCCTTCCTCATGGGCTTTTGGTGAAGATTAGATGTGCTAACATGTGCCATGTGCTTAAAAGGGTGCTTGGCCCATGCCAAATACTCAGTGAATGTTAGCTAGTTTTATTTCAGACCTTACTTATGCTTGCTCCCCTTGGCTCGGGATTAGAGAACCCTCTTTGAACTCCCACAGAAGCCTGTCCTTCCTGGACCATAGCACATCCCACATTGCAATGTCACCATCTGTTTATGTGTCTCTTTCCTCTATTAAACAGAGTTCCCTGACAGTAGGGGGACTAGCTTATATATCTTAGTAACTCCTTCATGTCTGGCACAGAAGAAGCTTCCCAGTAAAAGACTGGGTTGAAGCGTGTTACCATTAAGAGTGAAAAATGAGTTTTTTCCTAATCATATAAAAACCACAAAAGTTCACACTAAAGTTTTCTCAACTGCGTCAGTTTCTCCCATAACATTTGCTTCAAACTTTTGGGACATCCTACTGTTTGTTTTCTATGGACACTTTTAGACTAAACAAAAATAGTATTACTAAATGTATCAATTGATGAAAATTTTTTATTTTAGAAAGTCATTATTAATGAGAGCATTTAGAAAATAACTGATCATTCAGCTACCACTGTCAAAAAATTACTAGCCTACTTTTTCACAAAGGTACTTTGGAGATGAAGTGTAGTACTGAAGTAATACTGTGTTGGCAGCAGTGAATAAGCCATTTTAATGTAAAAACTTTTATACCCTCCCTCCCCCCAATGATACTGTGATTTTGCTGGGGTATATAAGCATATCCTTAGCTAGTGCGCATGAGCTATAATTAAATGAAGATGTATTATTAAACACACATGTAGGAGTTAAAAAACATGATCTAGATATAAGGTGTAAAGATGTGATCACCCTGATTGGAAATGAAGGAAGAGACACTTAAAAGAGATAAGATCCTTTTACGGAGCTTGTTGAAGAGGAAAAAAGAGTTCTGAGGGGAAATTAAAAAGCCTAATTAAGATGACAGGCTCAAATTATCTCAAGGGGAATCCACAAATTTTCAGGCTTTATAACAAGAGGAAGACTCCTCTGTGGGTAAAATCCAGAAAAGACTGGCTCTTAGGTGGCTATGAGGAATATAGCGTCAGTTAGATCTCAGTAGGCAGGTGTTCTCTCCTTCTTCAAGGATCTAGGAAATTAAGAGCAGGTAGAGCAAGCATATACCTCCATTAGAGCATTAACACTGCATTGTAACACAGACAGACGTGTGAGTCTTCCCCATAAGACTTAAGGTGGTAAGAGCACATACCGAGCTTTAATTTTTGTGTGTAGAGGGCCTAAAACTCCACCTGGCATATAGAAAACACTGAATAAATATTCGTTGTTGAATAAAAGAGCTGGTCTCATAGAATTTAAGAGCCAGAAGTGTGCACAGAGACTAGTGGTCTCCAGATTGGTGGTCTCCAAATCTATCTGGACATCAGAATCACCAGTGGAGTGTATGTGTGGGTTCCTTTTAAGATACTGATTCTAGAATACATAGAGGATACACCACTTATTCCCTTCATGAGACACAACCTAAAGTACCCTCCTAATCAGACTGAATACTTTCCCCCTACAATCAGGAGTAAGGCAGGGATGTCTGCTCTTGCCCCTTCAGCATAGAACTGAAAGTTCTGGAAACTACAAAAAGATAAGAAAAAGAAATAAAAACCATAGAGATTAGAAAAGAAGAAATAAAACTATTCACAAATGCATGATTGTCTTCATAGAAAACCCCAAGGATTCGACAAAGAAATTCTTAGAAATAGTGAGTGAGTTTATCAGATTCATAGGATAAAAGTCGATATACAAAAACCAATCATATTTCTACATGTTAAGCCTTAAACAATTGAAGATTGAAATTTACATGTTCAATAGCACACCGGAAAAGAAATACAGTTATAAGACTAACAAAACTGTGCAGGATGTTTATACTCAATAATGAAAGAAATCAAAGAAGACTTAAATAGAGATATTTATCATGTTCATGGATTATAAGACTGAACATTTTTAAGATGTTAATTCTCCCCAAATTGATCTATAGTTTTAATGCAGTCACAATAAAAATATCAGTAGGGATTTTGTAGATAGTGACACAGTGATTCGAAAGTGTATGTGAAAAGGAAAAATAAATCAGAAAGCTAAGACAGTTTTGAAAAAGAAGGACAAAGTTGGAGGACTTGTATCACTTGATTTCAAGACTCATTAAAAACCCACAATAATCAAGACAGTGTGGTACTGGCAAAAGAACAGACACATGGATCATTGGAACAGAACTGTGAGTCAGAACTAAATCCACACAGATAGGGTTAATTGATTTTTGAGAAAGGTGCAAGGTGATTAAATGGAGAAAAACATAGTCTTTTCAATAGTGTAGGAACTATTGGATATCCATAAGCAAAAATATGAACCTTGACCCATACCTTATACGTTGTACAAAAATGAACTAAAAATGGATCATAGACATAAATATAAAACCTAAAACTATAAAACTTTTAGGAGAAAACCTTTGTGACTTGGGATTAGGCAGAGTTATTAGATATGATACCATAAGTATGATACATAAAGGGAAAAATTGATAAATTAGACTTCATCAAAATGAAAACTTTTGCTATGTGAAGGATCATGATAAGAGGATGAACAGATACTCTGCCCAGTGGAAGAAAAATATTTGGACCTAACTGACAAAGGATTTGTATCCACTATATATAAAGGATACTTAAAACTTATCAAAAAGCAAGCAAATGAACCAATTAAGAAATAGAAAATTTTTGAAAAGATACTACAATGGAATTAAATAGGTGGCAAATAAGCACATGAAAAGATGCTCAACGTCTTAATTATTAGCGAAATAGAAATTAAAGCTACTACACACCATTTAAAATGGTTTAAAACAAAACAAAGAAACAAACACCTAGCTGTATCACGTCCTGGAATGAATACAGAACAACTGAACCCTCGTATATTGCTACTGGGAACGCAATGTCAAAGGCAGTTTGGTAGTTTCTTTTATAGGTAAACATACGCTCACTGTGGGAACCAGCAAACCCAGTCCTACGTATTTACCCAAGTGAAATGATAACTTCTATTCACACAAAAACCTGTAGGCCAATATTTACAGTTGCTTTATTCATAACTTCCCTGAACTGGAAATAACCTAAACTTCCTTCAACTGTGAGTTGATAAATAACTTGTAGTACATTCATACAATAAGAAGGCATAAACCACTGATGGACTCAACAACACAGGTGAATCTCACATGCCTTATACTCAGTGAAGGAAGCCAATCTTGAAAGGGTACATACTGTATGATCCCACTGATACGACATTTCGAACAGACAAAACTGTGAGGCAAAAAACACATCAGTAGTTTCCAGGGGTTAGGGTTAGGGGGAGGGCTTGACTATAAGGGGCAGCAGCATATTTGGAGCAATGGCACCATTTTGAATTTTGATGGTGGTAATGGATTTATCAAAATTTGCCGAACTGTTCCTTTAAAAAGTGACTTTTACTGTACATATATTTAAAAAATAAATTTACAAAGAGCCTTCAATGGCTTTGTATTGTTCTTAGAGTAAATTCCAAACTAGAATAAATTTTGTGTTCTTTATCCTGACCTGCAAAGCAGTGCATGGCCTGGTCCTGCCACTGTCTGACCACATTGTCCCTCACTCTCCCCCTTGCCCGCTGTATTGAACTCATTTTATGCATCAACTCAATGGATGATGAGACACCAATTTCCTAGAGCAAATCCAGCAATGGTCTGTGCTATGACTGTGGTCATGGAGCCAGGTTGCTGCTACTTCTGTCACTACCTTGGGTTGAATCTCTCAAGTTGCTCTTGGGTACAGCCCAACAGTGCTGCACCTCCTGCCATATGCCTTTTGCCTTCCACCGTGGGACTTCCCTAGTCTGCCCAGACACCTATTTGGTGACCACTCACATGCAACCAGAAGTGCCGATCAGTTAACATTGAGCAATGAGAGAAAGGAGCCTGCAAATAAATGTTCTCTCTTTCTACCACACCAGAACTCTTTCCCCTGACCCCCGACAGATATTTGAAGCTTCAGAAGCATTACACTGCTTCTCTGTAGACCAGAAATCAGCATCTTCCTTTTGAATCCTTCTTTAGCCTATCCACTGATACCTCCATGCCGCCTCCTACAAATCCATGGTGCTTCCTGCCGACTCTGGCAACCATCACCAGCTGTGTAACACAACTCTTTGTAGTTGCTTTCCCTCTCTTCCTGACTCACTCCTCTTTTCTCTCCATCCTTTCCTGAGATTTCACTTCCCTATAGTCTTGTCACCTAACCATTTGCTTGGGCCTGACTTTCTAGGTAGTTCAGCCAAAGACACCCAATAAGCTTCAGTCACGTTAGGTTTCTTTGTGTTCCCAGAATAAGCTGTGTATTTCTCCCCTCAAATTAGATCTTTGGCGCTCTGTTTCCTCTGCCTGGCTCTTTCCTTAGCTGTTCCCGCTTATCACTCTATGTGAATTCTTGACATAGCACTCATTTGCTATGGATCTTATGTGCTCTATCTATGTATCTATCATCTGTCATCTATTTTCTATCTCATTAAGCTAGAAGCCCCACCAGAACATGAATCTTGTCTGCCTTGTTTAGCGCTATATCCTGAGAACCTAGAACAGTTTAAAGCACATTGGAGGCCCTTAGGAAATATTTGTGGAGTAGATGAATGAATGCATGCCACTATTGACCTAGCTAGCCCCAAATTTACACACTCAGTTGCTTCCTTGACAAAAAATTGCAATTAAGTGCCCAAAGTTGACCAAATGCCATGGTGAGAGCGGTCCCAGCACATTAAAACTCTGGAAGTGGGAGACTCTGACCATGGGCTCAAGGCCAGTTGTTTCAGTGTTCCCAGTTTCCAATACCACACCGTTAAAGAGCATTGTAAAAAGTAGGGTCCAATGTTTAGGCATAAATCTTGTGCCCTTGAATTAGGCAAAGCCTTTTAGATATAACACCAAAAGTCCAAGCAACAAAAGAAAACATAGATAATTCATGCTTCTTCAAAATGGAAAACTTTTTTCTTTCAAAGGAAATGGAAAGATAACCCACAGAATGGGAGGAATTATTTACAAAGTATATATCTGACTCATATCCAGATTATATAAAGAACACTTATACCTGAATAATAAATCATAATAAATATTGAGTAAAAAAAGACAAATAACTGACTTTAAAAAAATGGGTAAAGGATCTGAATAGACATTTCTGCAGAGAAGATAAGCACATGAGAAGATGACCAACATCATTAGCTGTTAGGAAAATGCAAATCAGAACCACAATGAGATACCACTTCATGGCCACTAGGATGGTATAAACTTGAAAAATGGCAAATAACAAGTGTTGGCAAGGATGTGGAGAAACTGGAACGTTCACACACTGCTGGTGAGAATGTAAAATGGTACAGCTGCTTTGGAAACCAGTGTAGCAGTTCCTCAAAATGTCAAACTTAGAGTTACTATGTGACTCAGCAATTCCACTCCTAAATAGACACCCAAGAGAAATAAAAACATACATCCACACAATAAAGGCATACACAAATGTTCATAGCCACATTATTTATAATAGCCCCAAAGTGGAAACAACCCAAATGTTCATCAACTGAAAAATGGATGAACATAATATGATATATCTATGCCATGGGACATTATTTGTTCATAAAAAGGAATGAAGTACTGATGACATGGATGAACCTTGACAACATTATGCTAAGTGAAAGAAAGCAGTCACAAAATACTTCATATTGTATGAAGACTTCATTTATATGAAATGTACATAATAGGCAAATCTATAGAGAAAGTAGATTAGTGGTTGCCAGAGGCAGGGGGGTGGGAGAATAAAGGGAATGAGTGCTAATAAACACAGCATTTCTTTTGGGGGTGATCAAAATCAGTTCTAAAATTGATTATGGTGATAGTTGTACAACTCTATGAATATACTAAAAACATCAAATTGGATACTTTAAATCGGTGAATTGTATGTATGAGTTATATTTTAACAAAGCTTTTTTTTTCTTTCTAAAAAGCAGAGATCATTAAAGCAAAATTAAAAAAATAAAGTGGGTTTTTAAATCATTCTCTCTCAGAGACACCTCCACCCAAAGCACTGCCACCTTCTACTCACCAGGGTTCTTCCTGTAGTCTGTAGGCAATGACCAGGTCTAAACTGTGCAGGCCACAGGTGACAAAATGATGACCTAGGGACCCCTTGTGGCCTATAAACTCTTCTTTTTAAAAGTATTTTTTTAATTAGTTACCAACATTTTAAAATTAAAAGAGTTCACATTAAATGTAGGTTTTTGGCTTCTCTGTGGAGGAAAAACAAAACAAAATGAAAAAATCCCCAACTCGAGTGGCCACACTGGATCTGCATTTCCCATGTGGAAAAAAGAGACTGTGCTTTATGTCCTTGAAGTCCTTGCCAGTTTGGCCCTGTGCAACCAGGCTAAGTCACTTGTTATTTCTTTTTAATCCCTTAGGGACGTTTGAGGTTTGCAGCACCTGCTCAGACCTTTCCTTGCGTCAAAACTTTTTGGTTTGTCATCCCATTGCCTCAGGCTCAGTTTGATGATTGGCTAATCCCTGGATTTCCAACCCTGGCTGCACATCAGAATCTCCTGGGGCCCTTGTAAAGCGTCCCTAAGCAAGGCTGCACCCCAAGCAGTTAAATCAGAATCTATGGGTGTGGGGCGAGGCCTACCACTAAAAAACGAACAAAAAAATCTGACTCCCTAGGTGATTCCAAAGTGTACCCAGAGAGGCAAAAACACTGAGCTAATCTGCTAATCCAATCTGGAACAAATTTTAGTATCCCGTAAATGGTTTAATGGCCTCTCAGATGTCTTTGGTTTTGTAAGCTTTGCCTGAAGGAGTAAATGATGTGGAAATGGAAGGCAGAACTAAGAACTAAGAGGATGGCTTTGGTCGGGGGAACATTTTCCGTGATTTTCAAATCAGAGTTGGCAGATGTATGAACCTAAATGTGACGGTCATTTCTACAACTACTAGTCATATTAAAAGATTTTGTAATCATTATAACAAGCATGGACAAGTCATGGTGCCTTTACAGCTTTACATGGTGCCTTTTTGTTATTTTTACCAGCAAGTTTTTTTAATCAATGAATTTGACTTGCTATTGAGATCTTCTGTGGGTTCTGGAAATGTTGCTGCAGTTGACAAGTATAGGAAGTTACAGTAGCTTTTTGAGAGGTCCTGAGTGGCCAACGCAGCAGGACAGGAACATGTGATGGCAGTCACTTGATAAATATTGGTTGAATAAATTGTCAAGACATTTGCCTCTTATCATCTCCAGTGGAGATGGAAGATTTGGTGACATTCTGCGGTGGGCTACAGGAGGTGGGGGAAACGAGGGGGGAAGAGATCCCTTAGATGTCCTTCTTCCCAGCTTTTTGCTAAGCTCTGGTAAAGAAAACACTGATGAGGCAAAGCAGCCCGTCCCTCCTTGCGGGCTTGTCCTTCCAAGACTCCCTTGAACTTCACTGCTGCGTAGCAGGGACCCCAGGGTCTCCCAATCGAAGCCTGGAAGAAGGTGCTCTACGTTGAATCTGACCTTCCCACGACCCTAAACAAATGGCACCGCTTAGAAAGCAGCAGTGTAGACTGCCTAGAAGCCTGGCGGTGGGCTAGGACTAGCGTGTATAACGGGGATAATAAGCCTAGCGGCTGCACCAGCACAACATCGGGGTGTCCACTGCACCTGCAAACCGCGCGCGCGCCTCAGCTTGGCCCTCTGCACCCCAGCCGTCCGCCCACCCAGGAGAGGCTGCCTGCGGGGCCGCAGTGGGGAGGTGGGTCGGCGGCCGCGAGGGGGGGAGGCGGCGAGCCAGGCTGGGGAGGGGGGCGCGGCGGGCGGCGGTGCTGTCCCGGGGGAGGCGGGCGGAGGGAAGGCGCCGCCGCCGCCGCCGCCTCAGGCGCGGCGGCACAGACGCTGGGAGCGGCCGAGGCGGTGAGTCGCAGCGCCTTCCGTCCGCTTCTCCGGAGCGAGAGCGTAGTCGGAGTTGCAGCCTGGCGGGTGTGCGGGGGTGGTGGCACCGGGAGCGGCTGCTAGGGGGACCGGCGCGCTCGGGGCGCGGCGGGCGCAGGGGTGGGCGCGAGGAGCGCGCGGTCCCGGAGACCTGGTCCCCGCAGCCCTTCCCGGCTGCAGCTCATCCTGTCAATTCCTCCGTCCTTCCTTCAGTGCCTCTGAGGGAAAATAAAACAAAACCAAAGACCCTGAAGATGGTGGCAGAAAAAGAGTCCCTCAACTTTGCAGAGGGACGCGCAGAGGCGCACAGGGCAGGCAGGTTGGGGCCGCGCTGGGTCGGAAGGGGACGTGCTGGGTCGGAAGGGGGCGTTGGTGCGCCTGGTGGCCCGGGACACCGGAAGCATCCCTCCCGGGGTCGGGGGAGGAGGTGGGGGTCGACGGCACTCGCGGGTTCCCGGGCCTCAGAGTCGGCCCTCAGAGGCCGCAGGAGTAACTTGCGAGGGGTGGGCGCGTGGGGAGGGGGCTTTGAGAACCACCAACAGGCGCCAGTGGAACGCAGACGAGGAAGTGGTCTGCATTTTGGACTCAGGACTTGAAAGATTTGGGTCTCTTGCCCTCGGGAACTCGGGAAGGGGTGTGCTGGGGAGATGTGTTTGAGTGTTTTTCAGTGCATACCGATTTATTTTTAGCTCCCAGAGAAGCAGGATGTGCAAAGTGGGTTGGATCAGCCCGGGAGGGGCAGGAGGTCTCCTTGTCCGCAGGAAATAACACAAGTTTCTTGCTGCAGATGCTTGCTTTAACTCTCATGCCTGGAGAAAGAAGCCATTTGGCTCTCTGAAGGTCTCCCCGCCAGGGCCACTTTCTTCCTGCGGGTCTGAGGCTGCTGGCCAGGCGAACGTGCTTCTGTTAAGCGCTGGCCCCAAATAATGGTACACGTTCTGCTCTCTAGGGCAACTAGTGGGAAACACAGAGGTAGGGCTGCCAGGGTCTTGCTTGCTGAGAAGGATACCACACAGGCTTGCTCCAAGTTTTCCCAGTTCTGACTGATTTGAAAATAATAGACCTAAGCCTCTGGATTACCAAGAGCAGACTTTGCTGTCGGGGTTTCTCAGACCTGACTGGCAGTGCTTGTGAGGTTTTTCACTCCAAATGCGCCTGCAAGGACTGCAAAGGAGAAAGGGGTGGTGGGGTGATGGGGAGAGTGTGGGTGTATGGGGAATGCTGGTTGAGGGCTAAATATAGACTTGGGGATGGGGCTTCTTTCAGAAGTGGAGGCTCAAGAAGCTGAAATCCAAATGTTCAGGTACCCAAGCCAGGCCCCTGGAGATTGCCCTGGAGTCTCCCCCATTTCAACCACTCAGCGCCCATCTCGAATATCCACTCTCTGTGGGTGTGCTTAGGAGAGTGGGCTGTGAGGAGAGTGGACTCTGCAGCCAGACTGCTGGATGTGACTTCTGGTTGGGACACAAATAGCTCTCAGACCTTGGGCTCCTTAATCTCTCTGGGTTTCCTGATCTGTGGTTGACAATAGGTACCAAACTTATCTCAGGCTTGTTGTGAAGATAAAGTGAATTAATACACAAAAAGCACTTCACACAGTGCTTTGTCATTAGAAAGTGCTGCATAAATGTGAGCTCTTATTTTTGTTGTTGTTGATGTCTTCCCCCTTCTCTCATTTCCTGCTGTCACTGATTTAGTTCATAACCTCATCACTTCTTGCCTGAATTGCTCCAGTTGCCTTCACGCTGGGCTCCTTGCTCCAAATCAGGACTCTCTTGCTCCAGTGGGTTCTCCAAACTGCAACTAGAATGCTTGTTTTGAAGATAAAAATCTAAGTCAGTCATTCGGCTTAGTTCCCTCAGAGGCTTTCTGTGGCTTTCAGGATAGAGTTTGGAATCCAAGGCCTTCATGACCCTACCCTGGTCTCCTCGCCAGCTTCATCTCCCAACTCCCTCCGCCCCCAAACCCCATGTGTAGCCTTTACTCAGGCCACTGAGTCTCAGCACCTGCCATCCTCCCATCCTTCCTTGTCTGGTCAACCCCTATGCATTCTTCCCTGCTCTGCTGCAGTGACACTGCCTTCCAGCAGACCTCCTGGTACTCATCACCGCCACAGCTGACTGAGCTGCCCTTGCTTCATGCTGGAATGTTACCCTGCACCTACCCCTCCTATCACTCTGCATTATCATCTGCAATTGTCTTTCCTACCTGCAAGTGCCTTGAGAGGTGGATTGGGATTATAAGTAATTGTTTATTGGATGAATGAATGAACATCAGTCAAGCAAAGTTCATTCCTTTCCACTAAAACCAGAAACAAGGAAAATAATAAAGAGGAGGACCAAACCAACTTTTATACATACTACTCTGCAATTAAAAAAAAGCTTTGGGAAATAAGGAATAAATAAGGAATCAAAGGTTGGCCAAAAGACATGTGGCACAGTCTCTTGGAACAATTTCAGAGGTGTTTTTTTAACTGTAAGGAGTTAGACTAACAATGGAGAAATGTAGTGATTTGAACTCTTGCTTTCCTCACATTGGCTGTGGGGAATGAGTGTGTTCGGCTGTCTGAGGGGCTGTGCGGTGAAATTGCTTCTGGAAGTAGAAGTGAAGGTCAGCACGTGCATGGGCTTTGTAGCTCTTCCTTGGATTGTAGCTTCCCCCAGAGTGTGGGTGTCAGCTTGCCCTGGGATTGGTGTGATAAGAACAGAAACTCTCCTGTCATCAAAGCTCCTCTGTACTTTTCAGGCAATTCAGTGTGTTCTGTGTGTGCACTTCTGACTGAGGTGGCATTTCCAAGTGCTCCAGTACTGAGCTCCCAGGAGTCCTGCAGAGGGAGATAAGATGGTGCCTGGATCTCTGGGACAGCCCCAGAGTCTGATTTCAAGGCTCCAGAGCAGGGGGTTTGGTAAGCTGAAAGATCAAAAAATGCTTTTTAACATTTTTAAGGGGCTGAAAACACAACAAATCAAAACACAAAGAAGACTATATATTAGAGACCATGCCTAAAATACTTACTACACTGTACTTTACATAAAAACTGCCAACTGCTGTTGTGGAGCTAAGACAATTGGTTTCATTTTGCCTGTCATCTTTGACTGATTTGATTGGTAGTGGCTGCCTGGAGAGATGGGTTGAAGAGGAATCCAAGGCTGGGTCCAGGCTCAGTAGGAAGGAGTGCTGTGGTCAATTAGCGATGTCTGTCAGGGTTTGGGATTAGGCAATAACGACAGCCAGGCTTGGTCCTCACCGTCCCTCTGTCTCTATCACCATGATAGAATACCCCAGCATTCCTGAGTTCTACACTAGTCTAGGGCTTGGGCTTGGTTGCGGGTTTCATCCCTGAGCCATAGGCTAAGAAGTAGGAGCAAGGGTGTTTCTCCAGCACAACACTGTTATACTGTCACCAGGAGATTGGCCAATAGATTTTGGATTACAAAGCAATAGATGTCCACTATAGTAATGTCAGCATTCCCACTTAACAGATGACAGGCTTAGGGGCAGTCAATAACTTGTCCGTGGACACATGGCTAGCAAACAAAGGAGTTCTGATTTAAAACCCACAATTTATGCAATTAGTAGGATTGTTTGTCAAAAGAACAATTTAAAGTGAGTTTAGCGTGAGGTTCTACTCTTTTCATTTCTGAAAATATAGGTAACTAACTTCAAGAAATGTTAAGTACTGACTGGCTAGAAGACTTGGGAAAAAAAGAACATAGACTTCTTTGGCTAGATTTTTACTCACTTATTCAACCAATATTTTTGAGGATGTGCTCAACATTTTGTTAAGTTCTAGGGATTTGGATGAGTATGATCTAGTCCCTTGTCTTGAAGGAATTTGTATTCCAGCTTGAAAGTGCAAGACATAATTAGGGAACAGATTGCTGGAATGAGGGGTATATGGGGGAAGTGCAGGAGCTGAGCACCCTTGATGGAGACAGTGACCTTCCAGTTTGTGTATCCCCAGTGCGGTGCTTTGTGTAATAGGTGAGCAATTAATATTTCTTAAATACGTTTAAAAATTGTGGTTAAATATATATAGCATAAAGTTTACCATTTTAACCATTTTTAAGTGTGCTGTTTTGTGGCATTAAGTACGTTCACGTTGTTGTGCAACCGTCACCACCATCTATCTTCAGAACTTTTTCAATTTCCCAAACTGAAACTCCATACCCATTATACAAAAACTTTTAATTTCCTCGTACCCACTAGACCCTGGCCACCACCATTCATTCTACTTTCTGTTTCTACGGATTTGACTACTCTGGGTACCTCATATAAGTGGAATCATACAATATTTGTCCTTATGTGACTAGCTTATTTCACTTAGCGTAATGTCTTCAAGGTTTATTCATATTGTAGCACGTGTCAGAATTTCCTTTCTTCTTAAAGCTAATATTCCATTGTATGCATATACCACATTTGTTTATCCGTTTATCTGTCGATGGACACCTGGGTTGCTTCTACTTTTTGGCTTTTTTTCTTTTTTCGGTACGCGGGCTTCTCACCGCTGCGGCCTCTTCCGTTGCGGAGCACAGGCTCCGGACGCGCAGGCTCAGCGGCCATGGCTCACGGGCCTAGCCGCTCCGCGGCATGTGGGATTTTCTCAAACCGGGGCACGAACCCGCGTCCTCTGCATTGGCAGGCGGACTCTCAACCACTGCGCCACCAGGGAAGCCCAGTTATACCCTTTTGAGTGTGTTGTCTGCCTCCCTGTAGGACCGTGGCTGATAAACCTTTCATAGGGTTTATGCTCACAGCGGCATCACTCAAAATAGCCAGAAGGGATTCCCAGGTGGCGCAGTGGTTGAGAGTCCACCTGCCGATGCAAGGGACACGGGTTCGTGCCCCAGTCCGGGAAAATCCCACATGCCGCGGAGCGGCTGGGCCCGTGAGCCATGGCCACTGAGCCTGCGCGTCCGGAGCCTGTGCTCCGCAACGGGAGAGGCCGCAGCAGTGAGAGGCCCGTGTACCCCCCCCCCACACACACAAAAAGGGTACAACTGAAGAAAGTTTAATGAAAAGACTATACTAGTTATCGCTTATCCTCAGTTTTGCTTTCTAAGGTTTCATTTACCATGGTCCGAAAATAAGTGGAAGATCTGGAAATAAACAATTCAAATCGTGCGCCATTTTGAGTAGTGATGAAATCTCGCGTTAGTTTGCTCCGCCCCGCCCAAGACGGAATCGTCTTTTTGTCCAGCGTATCCTGCCCGTTAGTCACTTAGTAGATCCACTTCCGTGGTATTTTAGTTCTTGTATTCAAGTTATCCTTATTTTACTTAATAACGGCCCAGAAGCGCAAGGGTAGTGATGCTGGGAATTCTCATATGCCAAAGAGAAGCTGTAAAGTGCTTACTTTAAGTGAAAAGGTGAAAGCTCTCAACGAGGGAAGAAAACAAAGCCTTATGCTGAGGTTGCTGAGATTTACGGTAAGAACGAATCCTCTATCCGTGAAATTGTGAAGAAGGAAAAAGAAATATGTGCTGTGCTAGTTTTGCTATCATATCTCAAACTGCAAAAGTTACAGCCCCTAACCTGGGCCCTGCGACCCTCACGGACGGTGTCCCTGTTGGGCTCCAAGAAGGCGTGAGTCCCCCTTGAAATGCTGTGCAAAATTTGTGCATGGGTGCATTTTTTTCTGAAGAAAAAAAAAAAGTTGCGGCCCCAGTGAATGATAAATGCTTAGTTAAGATGGAAAAGGCGTTACATTTGTACAATTAAGATATTTTGAGAGAGGGAAAGAGACCACATTCACATAACTTTTATTACAGTATATTGCTATAACTGTTCAATTTTGTTATTGTTGTTAATCTCTAACTGTGTCTAACTTATTAATTAAGCTTTACCATAGCTACATATGTATAGGAAAAATCATAGTATATATAGGTTTCAGCACTATCTGTGGTTTCAGGCATCCACTGGGGGGCTGGGAATGTGTTCCCCATGGATAATGGGGGACTACCATATTAATAAAGTTGTGGGCAAATTAAGGGAAGTCACCCACACTGGCTAGATGAGTGTGCAGTCCTGAAAGGGTGACATGAAAGAGCAGTTTCTGGAATTGCCCTTCAGTAGTAGAATACAGCTACTGCCTAGGTATGGTCTGGCCGGGAGGCACCAGGTGAGTAAGTCCCCAGCCACTCTTTTCTCCCCCCCTCTAATCTGCTGGTGTCTTCCAATTGGCCAAATCAACCAGAAGCCAGAGGGCAAGAAATGCAGGGACTACCTTTTTTTCTATAGAAGTCAGCCTCCCAGGGCTGAGAGCAGGGTGGAGAAGGGAGGAGGTTGGATCTGGAGGGCAAAGCAGAGAGAATCCGGCAAGAGGGAGCCTTACGATTATCCTTTACAGGTAAGAGAACTAAAGCATCAAGAGGTTGAGTGACCTACCCTAGGTCAGTAGCTAGTAAGTTGTGGAGCTGGGATTTGAACCCAGGAACATTTCTTCTGTACATGTAGTTGGATCTGGAATGTTAGGTTTTTCAGAAACCTGTGTGTTTTGATTCTTTGGTAGTAACCTGATTTGTGCAAACTTAGCTAGGCTGTCAAAATTTAGAGTAAGTGACTGCTCAGAAATCACCCCCCCCTTTTTTCTAAATAACAGTGTGTATTTTTTTTTTTTAATATTTTTTGGCTGCGTCGGGTCTTAGTTGTGGCACGCGGGATCTTTCATTGTGGTGCATGGGCTCTTTGTTCGTTGCTGTGAGTACACGGGCTTCTGTAGTTGTAGCACGTGGGCTCCAGAGCACATGGACTCTGTAGTTGCGGCACATGGGCTCTCTAGTTGTGTCGTGCGGGCTTAGTTGCCCTGCGGCATCCCCTGCATTGCAAGATGGATTCTTAACCACTGGACCACCAGGGAAGTCCCAACAACAGGCATTTTTTAGATATGTTTCATAGCTGATTGGTTATGTTTCAATAAAAAAATCTTTTTTGTATAGTTGATGATATGTCCGTGAAACACACGTGAGAAAGCTGTAAGTTTGTTTTGTTTTTAGTTCAAAGTTTCAAAAGAGTTTATAGCGTAACCTGGCTGCTTAAACATTAATGAGACTTGGCCACCTTGGAAGGAGAAGAGTGTTGAGGACAAAGGAGATGGTAGTTCCCTCCCTGCTATTCTGGCTGGGGGGAATGCACAGGACAGGGTCTAGTGTGTGGGAGGTGGAGCTCATTTCCCCTGAGGCATGACATGAGGGGCTCTGTAGCCAGAAGAAGCTCTGTGGGAGCCTGATTATTATGGTCTCCAAATACATGTAGTACTGCATTGCGGAAAAGACCTATTCTGGGGCCAGAACTAGGCTCACTGTGAAAGCAGAAGGGCTGCTTTGGAAGGCCTCATATTTTCCATTCCTTGAGAGGTGAAGCTGAGGCCACAGGTGAGAGATGTGGCTGAGGGCTTGTATTAGTTTCCTGTGGCCTCTACAACAAATACCACAAACCGGGTGGCTGAAAATAACAGAAATTTATTTTCTCACGATTTTGGAGGCCAGAAGTCTGAAATCAAGTTAACAGCAGGGTCAGGCTTTTTCCAGAGGCTCTGGAGGAGAATTCTTTGCTTGCTTCTCCTAGTTTCTGGTGGCTATCAGCATTTCTGGGCTTGAGGCTGCATCACTCCCACTCCTGCCTCCTCCTCTCCTCTGTGTGTACCTTATACGGACAACTGTCATTGGATTTAGGGCTCACCTGGATAATAATTCTAGATAATTTTCCCCCCAGTTTTATTGAGAAAGGCTGACATACATCGCTATAAGTTGAAGGTGTACAGCATGATGTTTTGATTTACATGTAGTGTGAAATGATTACCACAAAGGTTCAGCTAACATCCATCGTCTCATATTTATACAATAAACAGAGAAGAAACACAAAAAGAAAAAAAAATGTTTCCTCTTGTGATGAGAACTCTTAGGATTTATTCTCTTAACATCTTTCCCATACATCACACAGCAGTGTTAACTATAACATCATATTGTACATTCCGTCCCTACTGCTTATGTATCTTATAACTGTAAGTTTGTACCTTTTGACCATCTTCCTCCAATTCCTTCTTCTCCTGTCCTCTGCCTCTGGTAACAAGAAGTCTGATCTCTTTTTCTATGAGTTTGGTGGGGTTCTTAAAATTTGTTTGTTTTTAGATTCCACATATAAGTGATATATAATGCTTGTCTTTCTCTGTCTGACTTATTTCATTTAGCATGATGCCTTCAGGGTCCATCCATGTTGTTACTAATGGTAGGATTTTCTCATTGTTTTATGGCTGAATAACATTCCACTGTGTATATATACCACAGCTTTATCCATTCATCATCAGTGGACACTTAGGTTGTTCCTATGTCTTGGCTATTGTAAATAATGCTGCTATGAACATGGGGTTGCAGATATCTTTTTGAGTTAGTGTTTTCATTTCCTTTGTATATATTCCCAGAAATGAAATTGCTGGACCATATGGTAGTTCTATTTTTAATTTTTTGAGGATCTTCCATACTGTTTTTCATAGTGGCTGTACCAATTTACAATCCCACCAACAGTGCACAGGGGTTTCCTTTTCTTCACATCCACACTGGCATTTGTGATCTCTTGTCTTTCTAACAATGATCATTCTAACAGTGGTGAGGTGCTATCTCGTTGTGGTTTTAAGTTGCATTTTACAGGATGGTCTTATTTCAAGATCCTCAACTTAATTATATCTGCAAAGACCCTTTGTTCAAATAAGATCATATTTGCCTGTTCCTGGGTTTAGGATGCAGACATATCTTTTTTGGGGCCACCATTCAACCCACAACAGAGCTCATGAGTGTACACCGCAGTCCTTGATCCTGTGATTCTGTCATGATGCCCATAGATTTGATTTACCACCTGGGCTATAGGTTCCTTGATAGAGTATAGGCCTTGTACATGCTTTTGATTTGATCTATTGAAATTTTATTTTAACTTTAAATGACAAACAAACAAAATTCTTAGAATCTGCCATCCCTTATTTCTGAAATGAAGGGGTGAGTGAAAAAGGCTGTCAAAAACCAGTTCGGTCTCTGCCTTGCTGGAAGTTTTCTGTGCTTTGCTTTGTCCCGTGCTTGGAGGAAATGAATGGGAGAAGGGCAGTCACTGCTCCTGTTCTGGCTTCTCACCTGGGGTTGCTAGATGCTTTTAAAACTGTAATTACTCAGAGGAAGGCTAAAGATGTTAGAGTCTTTCAGGAAAATGAAGCAGAAGCAGTAAAGTCTCAAGTTTTAGTCCTTCAGAAAGCATTGGCTTAGAAATATGGTTTGTAAACGTTACCAGCCTATCAACAAGGCTTTTATGCGTGTGTTTTCAATAATGAGTCCCAAACTGGGGCCTGTGTACATCAGGCACACAAGACAAGGTCAAGGGTAGCTTTGGCAATTACCTGGCTAATTTGATGGCTGCAACTCATCAAGTGGAATATATCAAGAGAGTCCACCCCAGGGTGTAAATTATTCTGTTTGTCTGTGTTGATCACATTAACTGGGTAAGAGCCAACATCCATTCCCTCTGTGCTATGGAGAGGCAGTTGTAATTAAGGTCCATTTCTCTCCAGGGGCCAGCTAATTTTGGTTTCTCAGCCACTTTGCAGTTTGACTTCAAAAGGGAAAGAGGAAAGAAAAAAAAAAGGTAAAATGTCCCTTCACTTTATTATGTTATATATTCTGCTATAACATTGTTACTCTGGTTAATATTAACTTTGGGTCTGTTTGCTTTGAATAGTATACGTGGCATACTGTGATGCTTAGAAAATTTAGTCTCACCAGCTGAAGAAAATGGTTTGCCTTGCACAAGACTGGCTACATAATTTAGGAGGCCCAGTGCAAAATGAAAATGTGAGGCCCCTGTTAAAAAAGTTATTAAGAATTTCAAGATGGTGTCAGTGAGCATTAGATCAAGCAGGAAGCCCTTCTGAACATAGTGCCTTGTGTAACTGCACAGGTCACTTGCCCATGAAGCTGGCCTTGGAGTCACATAGATGCTGAGGATGGCGTCTTCTGACTTACTGGCATCTTCTTGACCCCCAAAGAGCGACTAGGCCAGTTTCCTGTGCTGCAGTTGAAGCACACTCTTCTGTAGGGACAAGGACAGCGAGCAGGCTGGCCATCTCTTGTTGTGTCCTCCGTGTCTCTTTCCTCCCTTATCCACGTGGCTCTGTGCCCTGAGAGGCTGATCTCTACCATCAGCATCAATGTCCATCTTTGTCTTCTGATTTCTAGTGTAATTCAGCCTATGGTGGGTCCAGCCATTGTTGGGAGGGTGGGAGGAGAGTGAGGTAGGGTAGTTATTTCCTCCGTGCCCTCCTGCTGGGTTGGATGTTGCAGGCTGGCTTGTCTGTTGCCCGAAGGCCACAGCTCCATCCAGGCATCCTCTGCCTGCAGCCATCCTCTCTGCATTCCTTTAGCCACTCCTTCCCCTCTAGCCCTCAGGCCTAGGGTGGTAATGCTCCCTGATGTTGTGAGCGGAGCCTTCACTGCTTTCCTAAACCCCTCATTGCCGTCTTCTCACTAGCCTCGATCCTCAGTAGGATCACAGAGACCTCTGGGGCTTGCCTGGGCCCTAACAGATCTGGCAACCCTCTGCCAGAGCTTGACCACAGCTTGCACTGCTACAGAGCTGAAAGAGCAGCTGATGGCTCTGCTAACGCGTGACTGCTGCACCAACTCCTGGAGAAGCTGGCAGTCAGGAAGCAGTGTGTCCACACCGCAGTGGTGGAGAACGTGTGCTTGGAGTTGGGCATTTGAATTCTCCGGCATGACTTTGGGTGAGTCATCTCATCTGCAAAATGAGCATAATGATAGTTCATCGCTTCTGGGGTTGTTTTGAGCATGAACTGACGTCATGTGGGCATCATGCTTGGCACAGTGCCTGCTATGCAGTAAGTGCTTGTAAAGCCTGGTGGCATTTGCCATTAGTTCTCTGTAGTGCCCCACTTGAGGGGATACACTGTCTACTTTGTCTCTGATCTGAACCAAGGCACTTACAGCCTAGAGTACACCAATGATTATCAGGTTTTCATTATTTCACTGTCGTTTTGGGTGTTATTTTTGTCTATTCAACGAGATTGTAGTGTTTTGGAGATCAGAGATTCTATCTTCAGAATTGTCTTGGTGCTAACCTAAGTTCCCAACCTAGTAGCTAGCACATCATTAAGCGGATAAGAAATATGTCTTGGCTAAATATAGTGACCACATAATTTATTGTTCACACCAGGACACTTTTGAGTGTGAAGGAGGAGAGCTTTTTAATGATTATAACAAAACAACAGGCACAAACACGGATGTCCTAGGCAATCCAGGTGAAGAGCGACATATGGTCCCCCTAGTTAAGTGGGACTTAAGATAGTTTTCCAAATGTGTTTTAAAGTTTGCCAGGCTACCCTTTTTTGTATTAGTCTGCCTTTGTTTTATTAGATAAAAACTTGAGATTTCAACAACATAGAAAAAATATGTTTAACTCTCCTAGCAGATTCTTGACCCAAATTTGAGGCAATAGGTCAGGGTTTCTTATACAAATAGAGACCTACTTTTATACCTTATTACCCTTCTTTATACTGGGCACCTGCTTACAAAACTTTCTCCTGTACCTACCTTTCCCCCACTATTTAGTCTCCTAGTTTTCGTCCTTTTCTTGCAATAGTGATCATTTATGTTCAGAAGATGGCAAAATAGATTCATATACATATATTTTTCCAAACATCTCTGTCTTTGTATTTCTGGTTGCCTAGGTGACATTTCCAAGAGAATGTGTGCAAATCTGCTATTATTAAAGCAGAGATAACATGGCATCTATTTTTAGACCCTTCTATACCTTTCTTTTTCCCCACCAGACCGGGTAATTGGTTTATTTTTTCTGTTTTCATTATTGGAAGGCCATGTATAGCTTCCTTCCTCTAGTTCTAATTTGAGGATTGATTAACTTTTTGAAAATTGACATAATAATTCAGTAACTTCTTCATTCAGCATTACTATTGATCGTCTCTTTTTAATTTAATTTAATTTATTTATTTTTGGCTGCGTTGGGTCTTTGTTGCTGCGCGCGGGCTTTCTCTAGTTGCAGCGAGCAGGGGCTACTCTTCATTGCGGTGCGTGGGTTTCTCATTGCAGTGGCTTCTTTTGTTGCCGAGCACGGGCTCTGGGCGCGTGGGCTTCAGTAGTTGGGGCAGGCTCAGTAGTTGAGACACATGGGCTTAGCTGCTCCATGGCATGTGGGATCTTCCCGGACCAGGGCTCGAATCCGTGTCCCCTGCATTGGCAGGCGGATTCTTAACCATTGCGCCACCAGGAAAGTCCCTGATGATCTCTTTGATTAGTGGATACCAGTTGTTTTTCCTAAATGTTGTCCAAGCCAAGCTTGGGCATGGATTTTTTTTTTTGCGGTACGCGGGCCTCTCACTGTTGTGGCCTCTCCCGTCGCGGAGCACAGGCTCCGGACGCGCAGGTCCAGCGGCCATGGCTCACGGGCCCAGCCGCTCCACGGCACGTGGGATCCTCCCAGACCGGGGCACGAACCCGCGTCCCCTGCATCGGCAGGTGGACTCTCAACCACTGCATCACCAGGGAAGCCTGAGCGTGGATAATTTCGGTAGGAGGAAAAAGGGGTGCAGAGGCAATCTGTAGATCCAGAGTGGAAAGAGCACATCTCCTCTGGAGCTGGATTAACCTGGCTTCAGTCTTAGTGCGGCTGCTTAGTAGCTGTGTGAGCTCCTGGAACTTGCATCTTCAGGTGACATGTGGACAATACATGGACCTGCTTCATGGGGCTGCTGTGAAGGTTGAGAAAGTTAGGTGGGCACGAGGTGCAGCATCTCACATAGAGAACTCCTGCTGCTGCTGGAGCTGCTCTTTAATGTCCAAGGTACAATTGTACCACCTTCATTTCATACAAGAAGTTGCCAATACTTGAATTTACTAAAGAGATAAATTCAAGGGATCATTTTCTTTGCTACAATTTTTTTGTTTTAATAAGCTTTTCAGAGAATTTCTTTCAATGGTGAACACACCACTGGGTGTACTTTTAGTAGTTTTGAAATTAAAAATCTCTAATTTACCCCACACTTTTAGGAACATAACTGTAGTATTGTTACCCATAATTCAAAGGCAGCCAGTGTTAATAATTGGGTTTTTACATAATTTACCATTTATGTAATGGTATATATGATATATATCTCTGTAGTGCTATGTAAGGGATTTTGAATGTTTATCTCATTGTTGTATGCACTTGAAGGGGAAATATTTAGCCTAATTCAGTATTAGGGTCCGGAATACTGCCCATAGGGATCCGAGATTATTAATTTGGATTTTATGGCAAGGTTGCGAGGAGGGATGGACTTTAATCTGTTGTTATTTAAAATTGTTTAATATTGGAGTGTTAACGTGGCTGGGGTTCCTTTGGTTCTCACTCTTTTGCATTGTCATTTTATTTTAATAAATAGATTTATCATTTATCACTCAGATTTATCAGATTTGGCGAATGAGGCAGATGGCTGCATCATTGCCCTGGAGTTTGTCTTGCTGCCCTTGAAGATAGAGGAAGGGGGGAGGAAGCGATGTACAGACAGACAGAAAGACACACACACACACACACACACACACACACACACACACACACGCACACATTTTCTTTAGGCTTGTGACCTAAAATTTCTAATAGGATATTTAAAGTAAGAGCTCTTTGATGGAATTTTGCTCTGTGACTGGTCGGAAGGGGAGGATCGGGATGTGGGAAGTCTGTGATGTTGAGTTCCCACCACCTCACCCTTTGGAAGACATGACAGCCTTTTCCATGTGAGACCAAAAGGCAAGCAGTGAGAATCAGAAGTCAATTCTGGCCTCTGAAGTTTCTTGGGAAAGCAACAGGAAGACTGTGCCTTCTATTTTTCTAATCCAGACACTTAAAGAATATGTTCCCCAGAGCTTGGGTGCCGTTTCCTTCATACCCTAATCCTCACCATTATAAAAGTAAGGCATTATCATGAAATAAAATGTGAACATTATGGAAAACTAGAAAGAAAAAATAATCCAAATATTCAAAGGCAAACAAGGTTAATATTTGGAACATTTCATTATTTTTATGAGAGATTTTTTTCTTAGCTACATAGTTATATTTATATATAATTTAAAAATTATTTTTCATTTAACTGTACTGCAAGCTGTAATATTGTGATATAATAAGAAATATATATTTGGTCTTTGCCCCCAGTTGCTGGCACAGAGCTCCTAAAACCCTTGGAGTTTCTAGTGATAGGGATAAGAGGAGCATCTTCTGTTATTCATAATGTGCCCTTTTCAGCCATATCTGAATTTATGCTAATTAAGTGACTCTTGTAAGATAGAGGGTTGGAATTTTTAGTCCCTCCCCCCCACTCCGTCTCCCCCAATCCTCCAGGGAGGGAAGAGGGGCTGGGGATTGAATTCAGTCACCAAAGGCCAATGATTTAATCAACACATGCCTACATAATGGAACTGTCATAAAAATCCTAAGTAATAGGGTTTGGAGACCTTCCAGGTTGCCAAACACATCAAAGTGCTGGGAGGGTGGCACGCTTGGAGAGAGCATGGAAGCTCTATGCCCCTTCCCCCATACCTGGCTGTATGCATCTCTTCCAACTGGCCTTCCTGAGTTGTATCTTTCTGTAACAGTTTGATACTCTACTAAGTAAACTATTTTCTTGAGTTCTATGAGCTGTTCTAGCAAATTATTGAACCTGAGGAGGGGGTCTCAGGAACCCCCAATCTGTAGCTGATTGGTCAGAAGTACAGGTGACAACCTAGGACCTGGAACTGGTGTCTGAAGTGGACAGCAGTCTTGTGGGACTGAGCCCTTAACCTGAGGGGTCTGCATTAACGCCAGGTAGTTAGTAGTAAGAATGGAGTTATAGGACACCCAGTTGGTGCCCAGAGAGTTAGAGAATTGGTTGGTGTGGAAAAAACCCTTGTGCCTTGGTGTCAGAAGTGAAGGATTGAGAGTAAAAGAAATGGAAGTTTTTACTTTAAAGGACTTTTCCATTTTATTTTATATTCTTTGTAGATAATATGTAATTGGGCATAAACGAATCCATTGACTGGATATACCTCAGGTTACTTAGCCATTCCATGATTGGTCATTTGATAACAGATCTAAATAATTTTTTTGCTATTATCATTTTTGTACAGTAACTTTTACTTTATGCAAGATTATATCCTAGGATATATTTCTAGTGGATTTAATAGATTGACGTTTTGAACATTTAAAAAGGTAAAAGATGTCCTAGCACTCTTTATTGAATGGTGTTTTTTATTTTTTTAACTTTCCATAAAGCAAGTGTCTTTTCTTATTTGTGCATTTTTTTCCCAACTTAAAACAGTGGTATTATAATCAGAAGGGTCTTTTCTAAGGGAAAGAAGATTTTGCATTTACGTGGTAGTTCCACTGAGAGTAACTTGGTCCCCTTGGATCCTAGATCTTTGCCTTGTAACTTGACCATCACGATGCTGCTCGTGAGTGTAGTCTGAGCAGCCCCTAATGATTTCTCATCCATCTCTGCTGCATTGCCCTGAGGTGTAGGGCCACAAATATAATCTTGTGTTACAGGTGAAGAAGCCAAGCAAATCTCAAAGACTCATTCAGGGTTATTCCTGCTTTCCAGTCTGGTGGTTGATTCTTTTATATTATTCTATCTCTTGTTTTGCTCTTCCTTCTGATTTCCTTTTAAAGTGATAAATTTATCTTTGAAACTTCAGGTCTAGTTTGATCACCATGTAGGGAACCTGAGGAAGGTCATAATGATAGTTTTGCTTAGAAATGAGGGCTCTTCCAGGACCATAATTATTATTAATATTATTTTTGAAAAAAACATTTGTTGCATGTCTACTCTGTCCAAGGCAATATGCCAGATGTTGTGGGAAATACAAGGTGAATAAAACACTCTTCCTTTCCTCAATGGATTTACACTCATTTCTTTAGCATTGTTTTAGTTACTTTTATTAAGTTGCGTTCTCTACTAAAGGGTATCAATATTTTGTGTTGCGCTTGCTCCACAGTCTGGAAACCCCAGGGGGTGATGTTTTTTTCTATCCAGCAAGTCTTGTGAGTCGAGTGCATTGGATGTTGTACCCTAGTCAAAGCACTACTGTGAGGTACTTTAAAACACTTGAGGACTTGACTGATGCATATTTTATCAGCTAAGATGGGCCTGGAGATCTGCAGCATCTGTGTTACACTTTTCCGTCCCAGCTTCTCTTCCTTTGGGCACTTAGGTTACTCATTTGGTCAACCAGGATCTAAAAATAAAGCTAGAAACTTTGAGAGGTTTTTTTTTTCCCCCTTGGCTGATTGATGTGTGTTTTTGTGTCTCCCAAACTGTGCTGTGTTACTATTTACTTTTACATTATGTATAGCACTTAGCAACCAACAGTGGAAATGAAAGTTAAGAGCACAGGCAGTCCTGGCTGAGCTGGAGGAACTGGCCAGCTGAAGCCTTAGAGAATTCTCCTTCCCTCCCGCATTCCTGCACTCTGTGGCCCTGGGGTCTGCCTTGCCAGCCTCAAGTTCCTGCTTTTGCCTTCTCTACTGGTGGCCAAGTGAGGACCACAAGGAGGGACAGGAAGGACCCCTCCTGCCCCTACCCTAACCCCTCTCGGTTCCCTTGTCTGGTCACCGTGGGTGAGGCGAGTCTCTTCACCCCAGGAAGGCAGGCCTTGGCCATCACTGACATCTTGGCACTGGTGACAGTGCTGTAGGGTCAGAAGCACTGTGTCTTATTTGGAGTTCTGAATGCATTTCCAAAAAGGAAGGTACGAGTTGTGTCTGGAGTGTGCAGGGCCCATAGGACAAAATTCTGTGATTCTTAAGGAAATCTGAGGTGAGGATGGCTCTTTTAGAGTGACATAAGTCAGTGCTTAGAACATTGTTCTTGGGGGAGAATACTTTCTAGATTCTAAGAATTCCAGGTTAGGAAGAAACTTAGAACATGATCAGCCTGTAAGTTGAGGGACTGGCTTTAAGGTCAAAAAGTGGCTTATCCCGGCATAGGAGTGGCCCCTTGCTTGAAACATTGGAGTGTGTTAGCCCTTCTCTCCCCCAGCCCTCTTCTGTAGCTGTCAGAATATATTAGTCTTCCAATTTTTAGAGTAGTAATTGCACTAAAAAACTTACATCCTGATTCTACCAAAATAAGGCGGGGAGAAAGACCTCGGGAATATAGATTTAATTCCTTGATTATTGCCTTTTCGCAAAGAATACAAAACCAAATACACCAGGGCCTTTGGGGAAGGCCCTTATTTTTTTCCTAAAGAAATAAAATTTCTGTTCCTTTCTCAGGACTCCTGTATGCTTCTCATTCGTGTTTTTTTTTTTTTTTTTCTCTCGCGGTACGCGGGCCTCTCACTGTTGTGGCCTCTCCCGTTGCGGAGCACAGGCTCCGGATGCGCAGGCTCAGCGGCCATGGCTCACGGGCCCAGCTGCTCCGCGGCATGTGGGATCTTCCCGGACCGGGGCACGAACCCGTGTCCCCTGCATCAGCAGGCGGACTCTCAACCACTGCACCACCAGGGAAGCCCAGCTTCTCATTCTTAATACATTTTGGAGAACAGATTTGAAGAATATTTCTGTGAATCTTTTTTTCCGGGGAAATAGAGAATTTTTGTTTTCTAAAGAGGTTCTTTGAAATGTGTTTTTTTTAATCACCTTTCTGTAGCAAAATCCATTTTGTTTTTTTAAAGGCTGGAAAGCATAGATCAGCAGTTCGGAATGATTAAACAATACTTACTTGGAAAGGAACAAAATCTGTCCAGTTGCTTGTGTAATTTTCACAGAAGGGACAAAACAGTTACAGAGTAAAACCTCCCAGCCTGTAGGTGAATTTTTTTTCCGACCTCAGAAGGGGTGGGCCCACTTGGAACAGGAAGTAATCACAGGCCAGCGGTTTGAGTAATGAGAGAAGGCTCTGGATTTGGCTTAGCTGTTTTCTTCATCCTGAAAGCCAGGGCAGTCTACAGACACTCTCCTACTTCTTCAGCATTGGTATCTTTTCCTGGCACACGCAGTGTACATGGGCACCTGCCTGACAAGAACAAGGAGCCACAGGAATAGCTAGAGCTGTAGAATGCATTGGAAGAGGAGGCTAAGCTTCGAGCAGTTGCAGACGGAGGAAGAGGAGTCTGGGAAGTTGGCATATCAGCCCTGGTACATGGAATGACCTGGTCCCGAGGGGTCAGCGTGGGACCCAAGAGGAGCAGGGCACATTACAGGATAAAGACAGGGACGGGGTGTCCACTTTCACGTGCTACCCATGGCTCAGGTTTTCCCGTTAAAGAGGATTTTTCCCTGTAGTTATATCCATAGGCTGACAGTACTGTATGTATTGTTTAAGACTATATTTTTGTTTAAGTTAATCACTTAATAAATTGTTGCATTAGTTTGGGCCCTCTCAGTGGCCAAGGACTAGGATGTCACTCAAATGAGTTTAAGTACAAGGAGCTCATTGTAACAATGACTACTTCTATTGTTACGTTGTTCTGAGTATATTGTCACATGGACTCTTCTGTCCTACTCCAGGTAGAGTGTTATTAACCCCACTCTACTGAGGAGGAGCAGCCTTAGAGAATGTGTCCTAAGCATGTGGGTGGTCAGTGGGAATCCGGACTCACACCCAGGTGGTCACTTGGGAGCCATAGTCTCTAACCACTCTACTGCGCTGCCCCTTCAAAGGATTCTGAGCCTGTGAAACAAAGAACAGCTGGGTCTCATGGAGCCCAAAACAAAGGACTTTAAAATTAGGAATGGAGTCATTACCTTTCTCAGAGGTCATGTGGTCTTGCTCAGTTGGCCCCTCCCTTTTTCTCTCCTGCCTTCTTCTGTTGCTTCATTTTACATATGGTCCCTGAATGGCCAGCCCATAAGGCTGCAGCCTGGCTCAAACTTCTGGCTCAAACTTGTAACTGAGAGTTTCCTATTGGTCTAGTTCATTGAGCCAGGCTACACAGCCATTAGAGCCTGGCTAGGAAAATGATTAGCTGCCTTTGGGTTGGCTGTTCATCCCAGGTCCTTTGGTGGTTGCCTCATGCACGGACTTCTCCAGCACCATTTTCCCAAGCAGGGGATTGTGGGCAAGACGTAGGAAGTTGTTCAGAGCAGGAAATTAACATCTGGTATAAGCTCATATTATACTTTAATACTTTTAAAGTTAAATAACACATTTGCTATCTTTATAAAGTCTCAAGTATCTATATCTGTTAAGACTCTTCAGGTTGTGAATGATAGAAACTGAATTTCAAGGAACTTAGAAAAATATCAAATTTAATTGGCTCTTTTTTTGTTGTTTTTTGAAGATGGCTACCCCAAATTTATTAAAGATAACTCTCCTAGAATTGAAAATAAAATAGATGCAACATATGACTAACCTGGCAAGTTTTTCTATTCTAGAAGTACTGTTTTTAAAAACTTTTAAGGTTGACTGTCATCTAAATAAATCATTAATTGGTTCTTGTAACTGCGTAGGCAAAAGCTTGGCTGGATCCAGGTCTTAAACAATAACCTCGGAAATCAAACTCTTGCCATCGCTTGGCTCTGCATTCATCTGAATTGGTTTCATCCTCAGGCAGGCCCTCCCTTCATGACCTCAAGACACCACTGGAAGCTCCAGGCTTATCTGTTAGCTGAGCTGCCCTATGGAGAGCTTCTCTTTCTCAGTAGTACCAGCAGAATTCCCAGGTTTGATTCTCATTGCTCTGGATTGCCAGCCTCTCAACCAAACATGGCAGCCAGGCTGCTTGGTCAGGCCTGTGTCACTGCCCACCCCTGGAGAGGGGTTAAACCACCTCTTTGTTAAAACACATGGACAGGGTATAGGGGAGTATAGTCTCCAGAGACAATTGGGATGTTAGTACCTGAAGAAATGGGAATGGATGCTGTCCAGACAAAAATAACCCATGTCCACTTTGGAACATTTTCAGGTATATCATAAATAACTGGATATCCATAATCAAGATTTTGGGGCTCAGGGTAAGCAGTCTGGGTCACTGACTTTATCTTTTTTGTATGTGACAAATCCAAAGACCTATGAAGTCCAGAATGTTTGGAAAGGCCTAGATCACCTATGTTTTTTTAGTCATTAGTCCTGAAAAATGATGCTGTTAAACCGAACAAAATTGTTATTAAGACTTGCATCTTTTGGGAGATTGGGATTGACATATATACACTAATATGTATAAAATAGATAACTAATAAGAACCTGCTGTATAAAAAATAAATAAAATTAAATTTAAAAAAAGACTTGCATCTTTTTGAGAAAACCAATAGCAGGGTGGTCTTGTCTCCATTTTTTTGATTAAGTAGGAGGATAAGACTTTAAGGGCTCTTGTTAGGTGCCCTCTGTTTAAAGTCTAAGCTGTTCTAGCATTGAAATGACTGGTGAATTACATAAAGCCTTTGTGTAAACCTTTAGCTGTGCCTAGGATTTAAGACCCAGTTTATTGAGGTAATGATTAAATTGTCCTGTCTATATATCCATGATCTTAAAACCCACTGGGAAATAATTGCTTGGTTTTTAACTATCTCATAAATCAGGAACTTCAAGGCCAGGGGAGGTTAAATTAGTAAGTCCCCATGCTAACAGATACAGGTTGAATCTATGTAACCTCGAGTCTTGAGTAGTTTGTGTGTTGTGTGTGTGTGTGTATATAGATATAACTTTGTGCTGACAGAATTGCCATATCTCTTGCTTACTGTACCTACTGCAGTGGTCCCAGATATCCACTGGAACAAATGATCAGCTGCTTTTAACTATTAAAGTTTCACAGATAGTTGCCTTAATTTCTTGTACTTATTTAAAATTTTAGGGAATTCTCTGGCAGTCCAGTGGTTGTGACACTGCACTTCCACTGCCTGCAGGTTCAATCCCTGGTCAGGGAGCTAAGCTCATGCAAGCTGAAAGTTGTGGCCCCCCCCCCCAAAAAAAAGTATATTAATGGGGTTAAAAAAGTTCCGTGATATGCCAAAATGTGTTTCTTCTCTCTTGACTTTAATTTAGTAGTGCAACTATTACTTGGTTTCATACTGGTTTGAAGTTCTCAATTGCAAACAATAGTGCCCACTCTGGCTAGTTTATACAGAAAGAGAGTTTTTAAAAGGATATTAAGGAGCTCACAGAATTTCTGGGAGGACCAGGGTCAGACTTGGAGGCCATGCAGCCAGGAACACTACACAAATTACAACACTGGTGGCTCCAGTAGAGACCTTGGTGTGGCTACCACAGAGCACAGGTCCCTCTGCTGATACCATCAAGTGAGTACTTATGTGGGGACCCCATTGCTGTTGCTTCTGCAGGCTGGGCGTCTCTCTGCCATGCTCCACACATCTCCACCACAGTGAATCCCGTGTGGTGACTCCTTCTGTACGCCTGCTCTCTTCTGAGAAGAATCTTTGCATGGTTGCTGCTGATCGGTGGAACCCAGGTCACTTGCCTGTAAAGTAAGCTGGGGATTCAAATTCCTGACTTCTCTGGAAGATATGGACTCAGAAGGTAGGAAGTTTCTCAAATGTGGGAGGAATATTCGAAAAAATGCTGTTTGGCCACAAAATATGACAAATTACTACACTTACCTCTGTATACCTTATTGTTCTAAAATAGTGACTGACATCTAACAGTAGGGCTGTTTCCTACTGAGTACAATTTGAATGAACGCAGGAAGGAACCCCCTGGCCTAATGCCATATAGGAGTTTCATTACTTTTCATTGAATGTAAACCTCCCACCACCCACCTCTTTACTGCCCTTGGTTGCCTCATCAGTATCAGCTAAATCAGTCTCCATCCGTTCCCTGCATGAAGGCAGGAAACTGGTCTAAAAAACCAAAAATGAGTCATCTGATGCTTAGAGAAGGTAACCCACCTGCCGAAAGTCACACAGCCTGTAAGTGATTAAAACCCAGGTCTGCTCCAGAGTCTGCTTTTCTACACACTGTGCAGTACTGCCTTTGGAGCCAGGTATGCTCTCTGACTTGAGGGTTTTCCTTGTCAGTAGTATGTGATAGAGAGACGGCTGGACTTCTGATGAGCCCTCAACACAGTCCTTCTGCCTCCTACAAAGATGAATTATGCAGTGTTGGTGAGGAAATTGGGATTTACTTGTGTCTCTGCCACAGCTAAGCCCCTGATATAACCAGGAAATGAATATTATTAGTTGCAAATGGAAGCTTTATTCAGTGGAACTTCCAATAACATGGTTTGCTTTACAATATAATTCATTATTAGATGAATTGTGTCCCCTCCGCCTCCCCCAAATTCATGTACTGAAGCCCTCATTTCCAGTGTGATGATATTTAAACAGGTCCATTAGGGATGTAGTTAAGGTTAAATAAATGTGGGGCTCTAATCTGAGAGGGCTGGTGTCCTTTTAAGAAAAAGAAGAGATACAAGAGCTATTTCTTTCTCTGCATGCACAGACAAAAGGCCACAGTGAGAAGGTGATTGTTTGTAAGCTAGGAAGAATGCCTCACCAGAAACCAGTTCTACTGAAAAGTTGATCTCGGACTTATAGCCTCTAGAACTGTGAGATAATAAATAACTGTTGTTTAAGTCACCAGAGTGTGGGATTCTGTTACAGCAGCCTGAGCAGATGACTATGGATCCATTTGCCTTAAATCCCAAATAGGAAGGTAAGGATGGTAGTTACATATGCAGCAAAAGCTAGAGGAGCAATGGGGCCTGGAGGAGGGTGAGAACACAGATCATCAGGGGTCATTAAAGGCTGCATCAGAGGCAGTGCCATGTGAAATGGGCATTGAAGGAGTTGGAGTGCCTTGCAGGCAGGGTAGCTTCGTGGTTAGGAGTATGGGCTCTGGGGTCTGACTTCCTGCGTTTGAATCCTTGTGCTGGCTTGCTGGCTGTGAGACTGTGGGCAAGTTACTTAACCCTTCTGAGCCTTCCCTTTTTTTTTTTTTTTTAACATCTTTATTAGAGTATACTTGCTTTACAGTGGTGTTTTAGTTTCTGCTTTATAACAGAGTGAATCAGCTATACATATACATATATCCCCATATACCCTCCATCTTGCGTCCCCCTCCCACCGTCACTATCCCCCCTCTCTAGGTGGTCACAAAGCACCAAGCTGGTCTCCCTGTGCTATGAGGCTGCTTCCCACTAGCTATCTGTTTTACATTTGGTAGTGTGTATATGTCTATGCCACTCTCTCACTTCATCCCATCTTCCCATTCCCCCTCCCTGTGTCCTCAAGTCCATTTTCTCCGTCTGCGTCTTTATTCCTGTCCTGCCCCTAGGTTCTTCAGAACCTTTTTTTTTTTTGATTCCATATATATGTGTTAGCATACAGTATTTATTTTTCTGTTTCTGACTTATTTCACTCTGTATGACAGTCTATAGGTCCATCCACCTCACTACAAATAACTCAATTTCGTTTCTTTTTATGGCTGAGTAATATTCCATTGTATATATGTGCCATATCTTCTTTATCCATTCATCTGTCAATGGACACTTAGGTTGCTTCCGTATCCTGGCTATTGTAAATAGAGCTGCAATGAACATTGTGGTACATGACTTTTGAATTATGGTTTGCTCAGGGTATATGCCCAGTAGTGGGATTGCTGGGTCGTATGGTAGTTCTATGTTTAGTTTTTTTTTTTTTTTTTGCGGTACGTGGGCCTCTCACTGTTGTGGCCTCTCCTGTTGTGGAGCACAGGCTCAGGACATGCAGGCTCAGCGGCCATGGCTCACGGGCCCAGCCGCTCCGCGGCATGTGGAATCTTCCCGGACCGGGGCAGGAACCCGTGTCCCCTGCATCGGCAGGCAGACTCTCAACCACTGCACCAGCAGGGAAGCCCTCCATTATATATTCTTGCCTTCTTTATCAAAGATAAGATGACCATATGTGCGTGGGTTTATCTCTGGGCTTTCTATCCAGTTCCATTGGTCTATATTTCTGTTTTTGTGCCAGTACCATACTGTCTTGATTGCTGTAGCTTTGTAGTATAGTCTGAAGTCTGGGAGCCTGATTCCTCCAGCTCCGTTTTTCTTTCTCAAGATTGCTTTGGCTATTCAGGGTCTTTTGTGTTTCCATACAAATTGTGAAAATTTTTGTTCTAGTTCTGTGAAAAGTGCCATTGGTAGTTTGATAGGGATTGCACTGAATCTGTAGATTGCTTTGAGTAGTACAGTCATTTCCACATTGTTGATTCTTCCCATCCAAGAGCATGATATATCTCTCCATCTATTTGTATCATCTTTAATTTCTTTCATCAGTGTCTTATAATTTTCTGCATACAGGTCTTTTGTCTCCTTAGGTAGGTTTATTCCTAGGTATTTTATTCTTTTTGTTGCCATGGTAAATGGGAGTGTTTCCTTAATTTCTCTTTCAGACTTTTCACCGTTAGTGTATAGGAATGCAAGAGATTTCTGTACATTAATTTTGTATCCTGCTACTTTACCAAATTCATTGATTAGCTCTAGTAGTTTTCTGGTAGCATCTTTAGGACTCTCTCTATATAGTATCATGTCATCAGCAAACAGTGACAGCCTTACTTCTTCTTTTCTGGTTTGGATTCCTTTTATTTCTTTTTCTGCTCTGATTGCCGTGGCTAAAATTTCCAAAACTATGTTGAATAATAGTGGTGAGAGTGGACAACCTTGTCTTGTTCCTGATCTTAGTGGAAATGGTTTCAGTTTTTCACCATTGAGGATGATGTTGGCTGTCAGTTTGTCATATGCCTTTATTATGTTGAGGTAAGTTCCCTCTGTGCGTACTTTTTGGAGGTTTTTTTTTTTATCATAAATGGGTGTTGAATTTTGTCAAAAGCTTGTCTGCATCTATTGAGATGATCATATGGTTTTTCTCCTTCAATTTGTTAATATGTTTATCACATTGATTGATTTGTTTATATTGAAGAATCCTTGCATTACTGGGATAAAGCCCACTTCATCATAGTGTATGATCCTTTTTTTTTTTTTTTTTGCGGTACGCGGGCCTCTCACTGTTGTGACCTCTCCCGTTGCGGAGCACAGGCTCCGGACGTGCAGGCTCAGCGGCCATGGCTCATGGGCCTAGCCGCCCCGCAGCATGTGGGATCTTCCCAGACCGGGGCACGAACCCTTGTCCCCTGCATCGGCAGGTGGACTCTTAACCACTGCGCCACCAGGGAAGCCCTGTATGATCCTTTTAATGTGCTGTTGGATTCTGTTTGCTAGTATTTTGTTGAGGATTTTTGTATCTATGTTCATCAGTGATATTGGCCTATAGTTTTCTTTCTTTCTTACATCTTTGTCTGGTTTTGGTATCAGGGTGATGGTGGCCTCATAGAATCATTTTGGGAGTGTGCCTCCCTCTGCTATATTTTGGAAGAGTTTGAGAAGGATAGGTGTTAGCTCTTCTCTAAATGTTTGATAGAATTAGCCTGTGAAGCCGTCTGGTCTTGGGCTTTTGTTTGTTAGAAGATTTTTAATGACAGTCTCAATTTCAGTGCTTTTGATTGGTCTGTTTATATTTTCAGAGTCCAGAGTGCTAACCATTACACTATGGAAGCTGTTTATATTTTCTATTTCTTGTTCAGTTCCAGAAGATTGTGCTTTTCTATGAATTTGTCCATTTCTTCCAGGTTGTCCATTTTATTGGCATAGAGTTGCTTGCAGTAATCTCTCATGATCCTTTGTATTTCTGCAGTGTCAGTTGTCTCTTCTCCTTTTTCATTTCTAATTCTATTAATTTGAGTCTTCTCCCTTTTTTTCTTGATGAGTCTGGCTAATGGTTTATCAATTTTGTTTATATTCTGAAAGAACCAGCTTTTAGTTTTATTTATCTTTGCTTCTGTTTCCTGCATTTCTTTTTCATTTATTTCTGATCGGATCTTTAGGATTTCTTTCCTTCTGCTAACTTCAGGGTTCTTTTGTTCTTCTTTCTCTAATTGCTTTAGGTGTAAGGTTAGGTTGTTTATTTGACATGTTTCTTGTTTCTTGAGGTAGGATTGTATTGCTATCAACTACCCTGTTAGAACTGCTTTTGCTGCATCCCATAGGTTTTGGGTCGTCGTGTTTTCATTTTCAGTTGTTTCTAGGTGTTTTTTTTGATTTCCTCTTTGATTTCTTCAGTGATCTCTTGGTTATTAGGTAGTATATTGTTTAGCCTCCATGTGTTTGTATGTTTTACAGATTTTTTTCCTGGAATTGATATCTAGTCTGATAGCATTGTGATCGGAAAAGATACTTGATATGATTTCAATTTTCATAAATTTACCAAGACTTGATTTGTGTCCCAAGATATGATCTGTCCTGGAAAATGTTCCAGGAGCACTTGTGAAGAAAGTGTATTCTGTTGTTTTGGGATGGAATGTCCTATAAATATCAATTAAGTCCATCTTCTCTAATATGTCATTTAAAGCTTGTGTTTCCTTATTTATTTTCATTTTGGGTGATCTGTCCATTGGTGAAAGTGGGGTGTTAAAGTCCCCCACCAGGATTGTGTTACTGTCGATTTCCCCTTTTATGGCTGTTAGTATTTGCCTTTTGTATTGCGGTACTCCCATGTTGGGTGCATAGATATTTGCAATTGTTATATCTTCTTCTTGGATTGATCCCTTGATCATTGTGTAGTGTCCTTCTTTGTCTCTTGTAATAGTCTTTATTTTAAAGTCTATTTTGTCTGATATGAGAATTGCTCCTCCAGCTTTCTTTTGATTTCCATTTGCATGGAATATCTTTTTCCATCCCCTCAATCTCTGTCTGTATGTGTCCCTAGGTCTGAAGTGGGTCTCTTATAGACAGCATATATACGGGTCTTGTTTTTTTATTCATTCAGCCAGTCTGTGTCTTTTGGTGGGAGCATTTAATCCATTTACATTTAAGGTGGTTATCGATATGTATGTTCCTATTACCATTTTCTTGATTGTTTTGGGTTTGTTATTTTAGATCTTTTCCTTCTCTTGTGTTTCCTGCCTAGAGAAGTTCCTTTAGCATTTGTTGTAAAGCTGGTTTGATGATGCTGACTTCTCTTAGCTTTTGCTTGTCTGTGAAGGTTTTAATTTCTCCGTCGAATCTGAATGAGATTCTGAATCATTCAGAAAATCATTCTGAATGATTTGCTCTGTTGAATCTCTGTCCTTGCTGGGTAGAGTAATCTTGGTTGTAGGTTCTTTCCTTTCATCACTTGAAATATGTCTTGTCACTCCCTTCTGGCTTGCAGAGTTTCTGCTGAAAGATCAGCTGTTAACCTTATGGTAATTCCGTTGTATGTTATTTGTTGTTTTTCCCTTGCTGCTTTTAATATTTTTTCTTTGTATTTAATTTGTGATAGTTTGATTAATATGTGTCTTGGCGTGTTTCTCCTTGGATTTTTCCTGTATGGGAGTCTCTATGCTTCTTGGACTTGATGAGTATTTCCTTTACCTATTAGTGAAGTTTTTAACTCTAGTCTCTTCAAATATTTTATCAGTCCCTTTCTTTTTCTCTTCTTCTTCAGGGACCCCTATAATTTGAATGTTGGTGCGTTTAGTGTTGTCCCAGAGGTCTCTGAGACCATCCTCAATTCTTTTCATTCTTTTTTGTTTATTCTGCTCTGCAGTAGTTATTTCCACTATTTTATCTTCTGGGTCACCAATCCATTCCTCTGCCTCAGTTATTCTGCTGTTGATTCCTTCTAGAGAATTTTTAACTTCATTTATTGTGTTTTTCATCATTGTTTGTTTGCTCTGTAGTTCTTCTAGGTCCTTGTTAACATTTCTTGTATTTTCTCCATTCTGTTTCCAAGATTTTGGATCATCTTTACTATCATTACTCTGAATTCTTTTTCATGTAGACTGCCTGTTTCCTCTTCATTTGTTTGGTCTGGTGGGTTTTTACCTTGCTCCTTCACCTGCTGTGTGTTTCTTTGTCTTCTCATTTTGCTTAACTTAACTGTGTTTAGGGTCTCCTTTTCACAGGCTGCAGGTTCATAGTTCTCGTTGTTTTTGGTGTCTGCCCCCAGTGGCTAAGGTTGGTTCTGTGGGTTGTGTAGGCTTCCTGGCAGAGGGGACTGGTGCCTGTGTTGTGGAGTATGAGGCTGGATCTTGTTTTTCTGGTGGGCAGGACTGTGTCCGGCCGTGTGTTTTGGGGTTTCTGTGACCTTATTATGATTTTAGGCAGCCTCTCTGCTAATGGGTGGGGTTGTGTTCCTGTCTTGCTAGTTGTTTGGCATAGAGTGTCCAGCATTGGAGCTTGCTGGTTGTTGAGTGGAGCTGGGTCTTAATGTTGAAATGGAGATCACTGGGAGAGCTTTCGCCGTTTGATATTATGTGGAGCTTGGAGGTCTCTGGTGGACCAGTGTCCTGCACTCGGCTTTCCCACCTCAGAGGCAGAGGCCTGACACCTGGCCTGAACACCAAGACCCTGTCAGCCACATGTCAGGTACGTGGGGAGTTTCTTGCCTTTTGGGAAGTGTGAGGTCTTCTGCCAGCATTCAGTAGGTGTTCTGTAGGAGTTGTTCCACATGTAGATGTATTTCTGATGTGTTTATGGGGAGGAAGGTGATCTCCACGTCTTTCTCCTCCACCATCTTGAAGGTCTCTGGATTGCTGTTGGCTGGTGTCCTTAGGATAGCCAACTTTCTGTGTTTCTGAGCCTTCCTTTTTTTCAAAAGGAGAATAATGAGAGAGCCTATCTCACAACGTTGGGGAGATTAAATGAGACAATGCATGTGAAACTATTTAGAGGTGTGCTTAGCTTGTAGTAAGCATTCAATAAGTTATTAATATTATTTTAAGCAGCAGAGAATGGGGTAAGGTGTGTTTGGGGAGAAGAGTGGTGGTAATCACAGGCTGAAGAAGTGTGTGAGCAACAGAGGGAGGACGTGGCATGCATTTGGTGAACAGCTGTGTGGTTTGTCTGGAGCCCAGTTCACCAAGGCTCCCTTTTTCCGAGTCTGTGTTTTTCAAGGAGTCTCCTCTTGGAAGAGATTTCCCGAAAGGGGCTTCGAAGCAGCATAGAAGCATGTTCTGGCCTGCCTGATAATGTTTCTCGTGGTACATGAGCAGATTGGCCTTATGGTTTATCAGTCAGTGTCTTGAGCATTTGGTTGGCGTGACTCAGTCCCCCAGAGTCTCATCATCCCTGAGGGAACTGATAAAATCAAATTCCTGAATGTGCAGAACTGAAGACCAGACCTTGGACCTGCAGTGACCCCTTGGAGGTGCAGACATTGTGAGGCCCTGCTGCAGAGAACTCGCCCACCACTGTCTCTCTTCCGCCTTACTCTAGCCTTTAAACTTTTAAACAGTGTGACAAACTTAACCCCAAATGTCTGGTGGGATTGGGCAGAGCATAGTGTGCCAAAGGAAGAAGCCCATTAAATGCTTGTTGGGCTAAGGAAGTACTCGCTGTTGGCGATGCAATGGGCAGTGGACTGGGGCAGGAAGAGTCGTGCCCTGCAAGCAGGAGTCTGCGTCCTGGTCTCTTCTCCCACTTACTGTGTGCCTTTGGACGAATCCCTTAACTGACCCTCACATGCCTTATCTGTGTAATGGAGATAAAGTCTTTCCCTACTGAAGGCAGAACATGACTGAAAGCCGTCTTGGTTTCTCTTCTGGCTCTAGTACTCATGCCCTGACAAGATGACTCCCAACAAGGGTTGAGGATATTATGGCACAATATTTTTCTACCATGTGGAAACCAAGGGGAGCTACAGGTAGATTCTACCCTCTCCTGCCCTCTGATGGTTTCATGTTTGCTTTCCTTGTTGGTCCATTTGAAATGAAGCTAGGTTGTGTAGGTGGGGTGTTGTTGGTGGGGAAAGTGGATGGACATAATTCTCATGTGTTGTTCACTATGCCCATCACATCACTGAGTATATGAAAGGTGCTCAATAAACACTTGTTAAATTGAATTGAATATTACTGCCTAATAACCAATTAATTCAAATTACATTCTTACACTAAAGACATTATTTGCCTCATCTACAGAATAATAGTAATAAGATAAACAAAAATGAAAAATAAAACTGGTTATTTTGAAGAACAAAAGATGTATTATGAAGGCTCTTAGTTCTGTTCCAGAGTTGCATTTATTTAATAATGACTCTTGTTAGTTTATTCTAGGATGTTTTATCATTTTGAAATGATCACCCCCTGCCTCCCCAAATTCATGAGATAGAAAATTAAAACATGAATTTTCGTTTAGAATTCAGCTTCCCACAGCCTTATTGACAAGAATTGGGGGTGTTAATACTGCAAAGTCATCCTTCATGTGATTCGGATAAATGCTACTCACATCTTTATTTGACTGTTTTGTAAATGGAGGATTCATTTCTTGTCTGAGACTAAACATGGGAATCTATTATACTGGCCCAAAGTGGACAGCCTGTTCTCACATGCGCAAGAATTCTAAAGGTTCTCATTTCAGATACACAAAAGCAAAGCAAAGCACACACAGAAACACCCTTTCCCACTTGTTAGTAATTTCCTAGAATAAGGTTATGGTTGTGATATACTCGTATGCCTTCCTTCCTGAATGCATAGGCTGGCAGCACAGACTGGAAATAATTCCTGTGCTCCAGCAGATGCTGTTCAGGACTCGGCTTGCTGCCCTGCATCAAGCGTGGCCTTTGTATATAAAAAGAATGCTGTTAATTCACTTTCTAAATCAAAAGATGCACTCTGGAGGCCAGCAGACATGCTTTATTTGACCTGTAGTGTTTTTAAAATTTAAAATTTGTTGCCAATTTAAAGAAAGTAGAATATGTCTCAAAAATGTGGATCTCAAGCTTCTCTTGAAAAATAATATCTGCCGGGAAAATGGCACATGGCTGCAATCAGCGAGCTGAGCAGCACCTGCTCTCTTTAGCGAGGACACCTGCACACTCACTGCTGTGAATCTCCACTCTTCCTACCTTCACGAACCCTGACCTGCTCGGCTCACCCACAGGCATGCCTGCTCCTGTAAGCATTTGCATTTTTTTTAAAGGTAAAATATACGTAACATAAAATTTACCATTTTAACTATTCTTTTTTTTTAATCCTGAGTTTCCCACTTTGTAGCTAATTGACTATTTATTTATTTATTTATTTATTATTGGCTGCGTTGGTTCTTCGTTGCTGCATGAGGGCTTTTCTCTGGTTGTGGCAAGCGGTGCGCGGGCTTCTCATTGCGGTGGCTTCTCCCATTGCAGATCACAGGCTCTAGGTGCACGGGCCTCAGCAGTTGCAGCAAACGGACTCAGTAGTTGTGGCTCGTGGGCTCTAGAACACAGGCTCAGTAGTTGTGGCACAAGGACTCAGCTGCTCCGCGGCATGCGGGATCTTCCTGGACCAGGGCTCGAACCCGTGTCCCCTGCATGGGCAGGCGGATTCTCAACCACTGCGCCACCAGGGAAGTCCATAACTATTCTTAAGTGTATAGTTCGATGGTATTAAGTACTTCACATTATTGTGCAACCATCATCACCATCCATCCCCTAAACTTTTTCATCTTTCCCAACTGAAACTCTGTTACTCATTAAACAACAACTTCTCATTTCCCCGCCCCTCAGCTCCTGACAGTTATCATTCTACTTTCTGTCTCTCTGAATTTGACTACTGTAGGTACTTCATATTAGTGGAATCATATAATATTTGTCCTTTTGTGGCTGACTTATTTCATTTAGCATAATGTCTTCAAGTTTAATCCATGTAGAATTTCCTTCCTTTTTAAGGCTAAATAGTATTCCGTGTATGAATACACCATAGTTTATCCACTCATCTGTCAGTAGACAGTTGGGTTGCTTCCCCATTTTGGTGGAATAATGCTGCTGTGAACATGGGTGTTCAAATATCTGTTTGAGTCCCTTAAGCATTTGCATTGTTTGGACAATTTTCTTGACCATTTCCCCACTATGCTCTTGTTGCTCCAGCTTTCCTCTCTTTCACTGGTCTCCTCAAGGCAAGGGACTGACTTCAGCTTAATGAATTAACTTCTTGGAGAAGCAGTGAAAACTCCTCAAGCCATCGCATGAAAATGACTTAGGTTTTTTAAAATTGTAAAAAGTAGTTTCTGTGGGATTTTCAAAATTTAATGTCACATTAATAAAAATATCTGTAACTAACATTTTGTGATCTATTTAGTCTTGAGTTTCGCTATGAAAACTCCTGTTTTAGGAAGAAATTTGCAATGTATTTGGTTTTCTTGATCTGAACGAAGCTTGTTCATATTGCTTCGGTGTGCTGTGTATGCTAATGAGACCTTTTTCTTGTAGGTGCTGATGAGAAATATAAAAATAATTTAGATTTTATTTCTGAACTTTCAGATTGCATTAAGCTAGGAAACATGTAAATTTTTCCCACTGAGTGCTAAATGGAAAGGTCAAAAGATTTTGCTCCTCTTTTTGAGAGAGTACTATTGTTGATCTGTTCTTTCTTAATGACAACATCAACCTAAATGTTATTATCTGACATAGGCATATGACAATTCCCTTGAATTATTATGAGAACAAAAACTTGATGTCAACGTGGAATTTTGGTTATTTAGGTAGGCACTGGGCCAGAATTTGCATTGCTGATATTTATTTAGCATTTCGCTCTAAGGCAGTTGTGGACATAACTTTTTGAAATCAAGAGTGCAACTAATTATGGTTTTCTCAGGGTATATGTCCAGTAGTGGGATTGCTGGGTCGTATGGCAGTTCTATTTTTAGATTTATTTTTTCCATAACTTTTCTTTAATCATATGAAAAAGAAGGGAATTTACATGGCATAACAAAAGATATGCAAAACTTAAGGAAACACAATTTTCTTAAATTTCTCAAACTTATTTGTATAGGATTCAGAATGCACTTAAAATGATTAAATGACTTAAGCTAATTCTTTTTTTTTGTTTGTTAGTTTCTGCTTTATAACAAAGTGAATCAGTTATACATATACATATGTTCCCATATCTCTTCCCTCTTCCGTCTCCCTCCCTCCGACCCTCCCTATCCCACCCCTCCAGGCAGTCACAAAGCACTGAACTGATCTCCCTGTGTTATGCAGCTGCTTCCCACTAGCTATCTACCTTACGCTTGGTAGTGTATATATGTCCATGCCTCTCTCTTGCCTTGTCACAGCTTACCCTTCCCCCTCCCCATGTCCTCAAGTCCATTCTCTAAGAGGTCTGTGTCTTTATTCCTGTCTTACCCCTAGGTTCTTCATGACATTTTTTTTTCCTTAGATTCCATATATATGTGTTAGCATACGGTATTTGTCTTTCTCTTTCTGACTTCACTCTGTATGACAGACTCTAGGTCCATCCACCTCACTACAAATAACTCAATTTCGTTTCTTTTTATGGCTGAGTAATATTCCATTGTATATATGTGCCACATCTTCTTTATCCATTCATCAGATGATGGACACTAAGGTTGTTTCCATCTCCTGGCTATTGTAAATAGAGCTGCAATGAACATTTTGGTACATGACTCTTTTTGAATTACGGTTTTCTCAGGGTATATGCCCAGTAGTGGGATTGCTGGGTCATATGGTAGTTCTATTTGTAGATTTTTATGGAACCTCCATACTGTTCTCCACAGTGGCTGTATCAGTTTACATTCCCACCAACAGTGCAAGAGTGTTCCCTTTTGTCCACACCCTCTCCAGCATTTATTGTTTCTAGATTTTTTGATGATGGCCATTCTGACCGGTGTGAGATGACATCTCATTGTAGTTTAGATTTGCATTTCTCTAATGATTAATGATGTTGAGCATTTTTTCGTGTGTTTGTTGGCAATCTGTATATCTTCTTTGGAGAAATGTCTGTTTAGGTCTTCTGCCCATTTTTGGATTGGGTTGTTTGTTTTTTTGCTATTGAGCTGCATGAGCTGCTTATAAATTTTGGAGATTAATCCTTTGTCAGTTGCTTCATTTGCAAATATTTTCTCCCATTCTGAGGGTTGTCTTTTCATCTTGTTTATGGTTTCCTTTGCTGTGCAAAAGCTTTGAAGTTTCATTAGGTCCCATTTGTTTATTTTTGTTTTTATTTCCATTACTCTAGGAGGTGGGTCAAAAAGGATCTTGCTGTGATTTATGTTATAGAGTGTTCTGCCTATGTTTTCCTCTAAGAGTTTTATAGTGTCTGGCCTTACATTTAGGTCTTTAATACGTTTTGAGTTTGTTTTTGTGTATGGTGTTAGGGAGTGTTCTAATTCCATTCTTTTACATGTAGCTGTCCAGTTTTCCCAGCACCACGTAATTGAAGAGGCTGTCTTTTCTCCATTGTATATTCTTGCCTCCTTTATCAAAGATAAGGTGACTGTATGTGCGTGGGTTTGTCTTTGGGCTTTCTATCCAGTTCCATTGATCTATATTTCTGTTTTTGTGCCAGTACCGTACCGTCTTGATTGCTGTAGCTTTGTAGTATAGTCTGATGTCCGGGAGCCTGATTCCTCCAGCTCCGTTTTTCTTTCTCAAGATTGCTTTGGCTATTCGGGGTCTTTGGTGTTTCCATACAAATTGTGAAATTTTTTGTTCTAATTCTGTGAAAAATGCCATTGGTAGTTTGATAGGGATTGCATTGAATCTGTAGATTGCTTTGGGTAGTAGAGACATTTTCACAATGTTGATTCTTCCAATCCAAGAACATGGTATATCTCTCCATCTATTTGTATCATCTTTAATTTCTTTCATCATTGTCTTATAATTTTTTGCATACAGGTCTTTTGTCTCCTTAGGTAGGTTTATTCCTAGGTGTTTTATTCTTTTTGTTTCATTGGTAAATGGGTGTGTTTTCTTAATTTCACTTTCAGATTTTTCATCATTAGTGTATAGGAATGCCAGAGATTTCTGTGCATTAATGTTGTATCCTGCTACTTTACCAAATTCATTGATTAGCTGTTACAGTTTTCTGGTAGCATCTTTAGGATTCTCTATGTATAGTATCATGTCATCTGCAAACAGTAACAGCTTTACTTCTTTTCTGATTTGGATTCCTTTTATTTCTTTTTCTTCTCTGATTGCCCTGGCTAAAACTTCCAACACTATGTTGAATAATAGTGGTGAGAGTGGGCAACCTTGTCTTTTTCCTGATCTTAGTGGAAATGGTTTCAGTTTTTCACCATTGAGGATGATGTTGGCTGTGGGTTTGTCATATATGGCCTTTATTATGTTGAGGTAAGTTCCCTCTGCCTACTTTCTGGAGGGTTTTTTTTTTAATCATAAATGGGTGTTTAATTTTGTCAAAAGCTTTCTCTGCATCTATTGAGATGATCATACAGTTTTTCTCCTTCAGTTTGTTAATATGTTTTATCATATTGATTGAATTGCGTATATTGAAGAATTCTTGCATTCCTGGGATAAACCCTGCTTGATCATTGTGTATGATCCTTTTAATGTGCTGTTGGATTCTGTTTGCTAGTATTTTGTTGAGGATTTTTGCATCTATGTTCATCTGTGGGCATATACCCTGAGAAAACCATAATTCAAAAAGAGTCATGTACCGCAATGTTCATTGCAGCTCTATTTACAATAGCCAGGACATGGAAGCAACCTAAGTGTCCATCGACACATGAATGGATAAAGAAGATGTGACACATATATACAATGGAATATTACTCAGCCATAAAAAGAAATGAAATTGAGTTATTTGTAGTGAGGTGGATGGACCTAGAGTCTGTCATACAGAGTGAAATAAGTCAGAAAGAGGAAAACTAATACCATATGCTAACATATATATGGAATCTAAAAAAAACATGGTTCTGATGAACCTAGGGGCAGGACAAGAATAAAGACGCAGAGGTAGAGAATGGACTTGAGGGCACTGGAAGGGGGAAGGGTAAGCTGGGACAAAGAGAGAGAGTGGCATGGACTTCTATATACTACCGAATGTAAAATAGATAGCTAGTGGGAAGCAGCTGCATAGCACAGGGAGATCAGCTCGGTGCTTTGTGTCCACCTGGAGGCGTGGGATAGAAGAGGGTGGGAGGAGACGCAAGAGGGAGGTGATATGGGGGTATATGTATACATATAGCTGATTCACTTTGTTATATAGCAGAAACCAACACACCATTGTAAAGCAATTATACTCCAATAAAGGTGTTAAAAAAAAAAGAGTGCAACTAATGTTGTGCAGAGAACATTAAACTCTTTAAGAAAACAAATTGCTTTCAAGTACTTACAGAAAATGAAACGTACGAGTTTACAAATAATTTGACATGCAAATCACAAATCCTCTTCATTAAAGCTGGACCCTCATAGCTCCTGTTCTACTACGTAAGATTTGTTTTAGAGCCTGGCTCGTTTTAGAATTTTCTTGAAAACTTTATGATTGCATTTCTTTAAAATGTTTTATAACCTAGACTTTTAAACTAATACAGCCAACCTTCATCTGAATTAGTAAATTTCTGCTGTAATTATTTTTTATTATTTTCAATGTATTTGCAGTTTCAAGAAAACACGCCAGGGACTTCCCCTGCAGTCCAGTGGTTAAGACCCTGAGCTTCCACTGCAGGGGGCGCGGGTTCAATCCCTGGTCGGGGAACTGAGATCCCCGCATGCAGTGCAGTGCGGCCAAAAAAAAAAAAGAAAAGAAAACACGTGAGTGTAAATGTGTGTGGGCACATTTTTTATTTGCTGTTGTTGTTAGTGCCGTGGCTTACAGGATCCTAGTTCCCTGAGCTGGGATTGAGCCCGTGCCCTCTGCAATGGACTCGCGAGTCCTAACCACTGGACGGTTGGGGAATTCCCTTTTCCTTTTTTTTTTCCTGGGGGGGGCACATTTTAAATTTCAAGTTGGCTTAACCATTAAAGTACAGTTCAAGGACAAATTTTGTATCTTAATATAGACCTACTGTCTCTTGATAAGGATCAATGTCTTCCTATTTACTTGTTTTAAAACTAATACATTTAAATTTTAAGACATGTAGGAGAAATCCCTTAAAAGTTAAGATCCAAGATTCTTGTCTCATCTAAGTGTTTTGTAGTTTAATTTTCTTTCCACCTGCCCCCACCCCATTCCCCCCAAAGATGTTTGTAATGATTCTAAGGAATTGACTTTCCTATGATAAGTCTTAGGTGCCTTGGATTATTGGTGAGCATGGATTTAGCAACGCAGGCCATTTTTACTACGCAGGACTGTTTTTTTCCAAGTGACAGATACTGAACTTAAATTGGGCAAAATAGCGCAACTAACTGAAAATTCCAGGGGTGGAATTGAGACCCATTTATGATGTTCAAAGAATCTGAGGAATTTGTCTTTCTCACACTTTCTACTCATCTCTGCTTTCATCTGTGCTAATCTAATTCTCAGCAGGCTCTCTGCATGTGGAAGCCAACATGGTTGCCAGCAGCTCCAGGAATACATCACCCTGGCAGTTAGCAACCCTAGAAAAAGGAGAGACTTTTTCTACAGAAGCTCTGACAAAATTACAAGAGAGGGATGAAGTTAGTCTTGGGTCACGTGCTCATCCCTGAGCCAGTTACTGAGGTGGAGGAGTAATGAGTGATTGGCTAGGCCTGGGTCATATGATCATCCCTGAACCAATTATCCTGGTGGGGAGATGAATTGGCTAGGTTTGAGTCCCACGGCCATCACTGTGTCAGGGGCTGGGGAATGGTTGGTTAAATTCCAAGTGCTTGAGATGGATTCCTCATTGGAAGGACAGGGCTGGTGTCAGAAGAAGAAGAAAGATGCGCAGGACATCATTTAGGTGTCCTGAAATCTCTCTATAGGGAAGGACTGGTTTTACTCATCTTTGTTTCTTTTAGTTGACACAAGCCTTAACAGAGTTGCTCAGTTAATGATTGGTGAGAGTTTAATTAAGGAATTATTTATAGGGTGTCAGCAAGGTCAGGGGAAACCACTGAGGAATGACAAGGCACCTTAGGGCCAGAAACTGCTGGAAGTTGTTAAAATCCTCAGACCTAGAGGAGTAATGGGAGGAATAGCTCCTGGAATCAGAGAGAACAGTGGCTGTGGGAGAGGGAGACCTGACAAGAGCCAAGGCCTTGGGTAGAGGGATGCACTACTGTCAAACGATGGCCTGGTAGGGAAGAAATGGGGAGGATGAATACCCCAATCTCTCTCTCATCCTGACCTCTCTCACATCTCTGCTGTGCTTGATTCCCATTGGGTTCCCATTGCTTGAACCCACTGAGAAGCCAGACGGCAAGAGAGCCTAGTTCATTTAGTACACAGGCACCTCCAGGCACCTAGGAGGACGAATAGAGGTCATCCCAGTCTTTCTCATTCTCAGTCTTCTTCAGACCTTATTTAAATGCAGATTTTCTTAGATGTATTCATCCCCTGCCTCCAACTCCTACCCCAAGCACAGACTATACTTATTTTACTGTCTTAACACCACATGCCTTTGCCAGGGGTACAGCAGAGGTCTGTGTAGGAAGCACCATTCACATCATGTGAATGGCGTCCTCTGAAATCCTGCAGTGCACAGCCTGTTCTGTGGCCCTGTCTTTGCATTGCATTCTGAATTGTGTTGTCTGGGGGTGGGGCTGGGGGTGTGGCCCAAGAAAAGAAGAGAGAGAGATAGCGCGAAGGCTTATTATGCCGTAATTTTAAATTTGGAAATAATGACCTATGTACCTGTCAGGGCTGCAGATCCTGTTGGGGCAAAGAGCAGGAGGACTAAGGTTTCAGTAGTAAAAATAATGGGATAAGTTGATGAGGGTCCAGAGTAAGGAGGTACTTTTTTTTTTTTAATTTTTATTGGAGTGCAGTTGATTTACAGTGTTGTGTTAGTTTCTGCTGTACAGCAAAGTGAATAAGTTATAAATATACATATACCCACTCTTTTTTAGATTCTTTTTCCGTATAGGTCATGACAGAGTATTGAGTAGAATTCAGAATAAGGAGGTACTTTGAAAAGAGGTTATTGACTATTGCCAGAGGGTGGGTGCTATCAGATAAGCTGTATCCAGCCTCATCCAGAACTTCTGGCCTTAGCCTTCACAACTGACTCAACTTCTGTTGAAATAGCATCTCTGTGTGTCAGTCTTAACAGGAGTAAGGGATATGGAATAAACATCTTGTGATATTGTGCAAGAGAGGGCACAAATACAACAGCAAGAGATAATGAAATCACCTTGCACTTAGTCATCCTTGGGGTTGGTACAGGTTTGGGGCCCCCTGGTTGTGATTAAGGACCTTGGCTCACAGGCTTGCTATGCAGGTGAGTGAAATAATAGGTGGGAAATACGGGCTGTCAAGTGTGGTATGAATGAATGTTAGATGTAGTGAATGGACCCATTTTTTCCCCTGTGCTAGTTCCTATTTGGTTCCTAATTCTTTTTTTTTAAGTTTTTGGCTGCACCCCACGGCATGTGGGATCTTAGTTACCCAACCAGGGATTGAACCCATGCCTCCTGCATTGGAAGGCAGAGTCTTAACCACTGGACCACCGGGGAAGTCCTGGTTCCTAATTCTTAGTCTTACCTTTTTGTAGTGTCTTAGACTATGGGACTCAGGTAAGCTGTGACTTATGTAAGCTAAGACTATGGAGCTTAGGTAAGCCAATCTTCTCAAATCCCTACACATCCATGACTTGTGGCTATGTCCGTGTTTTCAGGTTAGAAGTCACCAGAGAACCAGTCCATTGTGTCTGGTGTGTCTTTTCCCTAAATCACACTGGAGGAAAAGTGGCGCCTGCCTTGGATGTGTAACTAATTGGCTTCAATAGAAATAGCAGATATTTACAAAGTACCTACTCTGTGCCATCCACTCTTCTAGGCACTAGGAATATGGGGGTGCCAAAAACAGGCAAGAGTTTTACCCTCAAGAAAATAGAATTAAAGTAGAACTGAAGAGAATTAGAGGTAGAATTCTAATTAAAGTAGAATTAAAGTAGAATTTTATGACCGCTCATATAGAGTAGAATGATGGTGGCACCACATTTTGTTGGAAGTTCAGGGAAAACCTCTTTGAGAAAATAGGATTGAAACTTAATTACGATTAATGAAAAGGAACACGTCATGAGAATAGCAGGGCAAAGAACAGTGCAGGATGAAGGAAGAGCCATGCAGAAGCCCGGAGATGGGAATGAGCTTGATGTGGGGAAGGAGCAGAGAGGTCAATGTGTCAGAGTGTTTGGCCCAGAAGGCAAAGGGGAAATGCTTAAGCTGAGGTTGCCAGGTGCATCAGGGGCTTGGCAGCCAGGGCAGTGCGTTTGGAGTTTTCATAAGGGCAGTGGGAAGCTATTGATGAACTTTACACCGAAAAATGGCATGTTCTTTTTTACATTTTAAAAGTGGTTGCTTTTGATGGAGAACACTATGGAGGTTCCTTAAAAAACTAAAAACAGAACTACCATATGACCCAGCAATCCCACTACTGGGCATATACCCTGAGAAAACCATAATTCAAAAAGAGTCATATACCACAATGTTCACTGCAGCATTATTTACAATAGCCAGGACATGGAAGCAACCTAAGTGTCCATCGACAGATGAATGGATAAAGAAGATGTGGCACATGTATACAATGGAATATTACTCAGCCATAAAAAGAAACGAAATTGAGTTATGTGTAGTGAGGTGGATGGACCTAGAGTCTGTCATACAGAGGGAAATAAGTCAGAAAGAGTAAAAACAAATACCATATGCTAACACATATATATGGAATGTAAAAAAAAAATGGTCATGAAGAACCTAGGGGCAAGACGGGAATAAAGACGCAGACCTACTAGAGAATGGACTTGAGGACACGGGGAGGGGGAAGGGTAAGCTGGGACGAAGTGAGAGAGTGGCATGGACTTATATATACTACCAAATGTAAAATAGATAGCTAGTGGGAAGCAGCCACATAGCACAGGGAGATCAGCTTGGTGCTTTGTGTCCACCTAGAGGGGTGGGATAGGGAGGGTGGGAGAGAGATGCAAGAGGGGGGAGATATGGGGATATATGTTTATGTATAGCTGATTCACTTTGTTATACAGCAGAAACTAACACACCATTGTAAAGCAATTATACTCCAATAAAAATGTTAAAAAAAAAAAAAAGAATTGACTGTAGAGGGTAGGAGATGAAGCAGCAAGACTCATTAGGTTTTGTTTTAAAAGTAGTGATAGGGGCTTCCCTGGTGGCGCAGTGGTTGAGAGTCCGCCTGCCGACGCAGGGGACACGGGTTCGTGCCCCGGTCCGGGAGGATCCCGCGTGCCGCGGAGCGGCTAGGCCCGTGAGCCATGGCTGCTGAGCCTGTGCGTCCGGAGCCTGTGCTCCGCAACGGGAGAGGCCACAACAGTGAGAGGCCTGCGTACTGCAAAAAAAAAAAAAAATAGTTATGGTAGTGGCTTGAAAAGAGCCGTAGTTGTAATGGAGGTAGGGAAAAGGCAGAGCCAATGTGCGGTCCTGATGGCTTAAAATAAGGAGGGAATTGAAGGAGGGAGGGGACTCAGGAATGATTTCCGGTTTTTATATATAGTGCTTTGGTGGATGGTGATGTCTTTTATTCTGAGCTGGAGAAACCTAGGGGTATCTTGAGGAGGTACTGTGGAGGTGGGTTGGTGCATCAGAGTTCTGTGTTATGTGTTGCACTGTGTTCCCACAAAATTCATATATGAGAGTCCTAACCCCCAGTGCTGTAGAATGTGACTGTGTTTGGAGAGAGTCTTTAAAGAAGTAATTAAGTTAAAATGAGGTCATTAGGGTGGGGCCTAATCCAATACTGGTGCCCTCATAAAGAAAGACTAGGACACACACACACACACACACACACACACACACACACGGAAGACATGAAGACTTAGGGAGAAGATGGCCATCTGCAAGCCAAGGAGAGAGAGCTTAAAAGAAAAATCCTGCCTACACGTTGATCTTGGACATCTAGCCACCAGGATTGTGAGAAAGTAAATATCTGTGGTTTACGCCACCCAGTCTGTGGCACTCTGTTATGGCAGCCCTAGCAAACTAACATATGTTAAGTTAAACACCAGTTACACCCCCAGTGAGGATAAGTCACCAATGGGTTGTATGGACCTGGAGAGATGGGAAAGCTAGCGAGAGATTTGGGGGTCATCAGCATAGAGGTGTATTTAAAGTCTTGGGCTGGATGAGATGAGTGTGGATAGGAAAAGAGGGCCTGTGGCTGAGCCCTGGGTTAGCGAGCGCTGAGCGGAGAGGTGAGCACAGGGAGTGGTCAGTGAGAAGCCAGTGTGTACAGTGTGCGCGTGCTTGAAAAGCCACTTTTGGTCTTCAGCTTGTTAGCCTCCTTTCAGACTCATCCCTTGGACCTGCTCACCTCATAAGATTCTTCTTTGAGTACACAGTTTAGATCTTTGCATCAGTTTCCCTGAGGTGCTTGCTCACATGACCATTACTGTTGTTCACTAGAGGGAGGTGACAAAGTGTGCCAGTTTGCCCAGGACTGAAGGGTTTCTGGGATGTGGGACCTTCGGTGCTAAAACCAGGACATTCCCAGGCAAACTAGGACAGGTTGGTCGCCCTAATAAGAGGGAAGCTTTGGCAAGATTTATTTACTTCGTCTCACTGGTTTCATTGAAAGGTGACTGGTTTAAGAGAATGTCGTAACTATTGTTAGTATTATCATCTTAGAAAAATGTTCATATTTTTCCCTAGAAACTATCTAGAAATGGGTGCTTCCACCGTGAAACAAGCCTAATAATGAAAAGCAAGTTTGAGATACGTTCCTTTCAGTTCCATTATCTCCTATCAGTTTCATTTAAACAAGAATATTTTCTTGGCTTGGGTTTGTATTATTAAAAATTTCATACATTTCAGGGTGTACGTTTTCAGTAATTGTCTCCCCAATGATTTTAAGCACTTGCTTCAGCTAATCCGCTTAATGAACCCACTAACAGTAACTTCGGCATTGTATAAAATACAAAATTGGAGCCAGCTGTTGTTCAATGGGTTTTAGCTGGTTCAAACCTAACAGATGTTTCAAATCTAAGCACAGGACTAAATTGGTTTACCTTACGTGGCCCCGTTTTGGGTGAGTGGAAGAAAGGAGGTCCTCCAGGTCTTTGGAGGCAGTAATGTTGAGGACTCCTGCATCACCATCCTGAATAGTTGTTACTTGTTCGCGTCTCGCTGGCCCAGCTCAGTTCTTAAGCCCAAGCCGGCCACCGCACCTGGCTCTGCCTCCCTCGCTCCATCTGCTACCCGCCATCTCTCGCATCCTTCTCAGCGCCTTCCGGGACTGGGCGGGTAAGTGTTGGACACATTCTCGGCTCCATCTGACCAGTGCACCAGCCCCACGTCACATGTCATGGGCATAACTTCACACTCAAGCAGACGGGTTACTGCTAAGGCCAAAACAGCCTTAAAAGTTAACAGGGTTGGGCTTCCCTGGTGGCGCAGTGTTTGGGAGTCCGCCTGCCGATGCAGCGGACGCAGGTTTGTGCCACGGTCCGGGGGGATCCCGTGTGCCGCGGAGCGTCTGGGCCCGTGAGCCGTGGCCGCTGGGCCTGCGCGTCTGGAGCCTGTGCTCCGCAGCGGGAGAGGCCAAAACGGTGAGAGGCCCGCGTACCGCAAAAAAAAAAAAAAAAAAAAAAAGTTAACAAGGGGCTTCCCTGGTGGCGCAGTGTTTGGGAGTTCGCCTGCCGATGCAGCGGACGCAGGTTTATGTCCCGGTC